>NC_056739.1:1432138695-1432201966 GCF_019279795.1 Protopterus annectens | reverse complement strand
CGATTTTGCGGGACACAGCTGTCATATGAGAGACTGTCCATAGCAGAGTGGGCCAGTTGGTAACCCTGGTGACCATGCCCATGTCGCTACTAGGGTTGCCACCTTTTCCAATAGCCAAGGTGGGACATTTTCAGGACTCACATCAGATTTTACAGGCCGACACATACCCACGGTCGGTACATAGCATAGAACTTAACTTGTTTGCCTAAATAGAAGATTATTCTTGTAGCAGTTTGGTTAATTATTCTGTTTCTTGTGACATTTAGGTATTTTAGTTACGGAAATAACTATTTTATGCAACCATTACATAAAATACGGGAAATAATTATGTCCTACAATCTTAGCACATTTGCCGTTTTTAATACTTTTTATCGGGACACGACTGGCCATAGAGGGACTGCCCCTCGCAAAGTGGGGCAGGTGGTAACCTTAGTCACTACTCCTATGTCGTTGCGGCGCGCTGACATGCTGTGGTACACCTTCTCTGGGTATGCCCACTGACGGTGCATTGCGGGACGAACACGGTGTTACGCGTATCCTTTGTTCCTTGGACGGGTACACTTACGGCTTCGTGGGTTGTGTTTGCTTCTCCGTTTTGTTGGGACGGGTACTATGTTGCATACTCTGCGTGCGTTTCATTCTACACGGGCCCTGGCTGGTGACATTACTATTATGGGCAGACTGTGGCAGTCAGCACTTTAGGTTGCTCATCGCCTGCCGACTTAGCCACGCCTCCGGACGCATCCTACTTGGGCTCGCTCACGTACACTACGCACGTGTCTGTGGTTGCGGCGCGCACTCATTACTATGCATATGGCGCTACTACGCAGACTATTCACTGCACCGCCGGCGCAGGCCTTACACCGGCCTTGCGCCGAGCTTCATGAATCCCGGGGTATGTTTTCTTTTCTTTTTTTCCTCTCATCATTTTACTTCATTATTAATCTTTTTAAATATAGTTCCTGCATTTCCAGAAAGCCACAAATGTTCTGAAAAAGATTTAATCAAAGTAATTCTCTGTGTGCAAAGAAATGTTTTGTTTCATAACCAGTCAAAATATCTGAGGAACTAATAACAAGCTATTATTCAATTTGTTTCTCTTTCTCAAGAAGAGAAGTAAGGTCAGTAATTTGATACATTTTTTTTTCTTTTTTTTCTCCTTTTCTTTGTTTAAACAATGACATTCTATTTAGATTATGTAGTGGGTAAAGGGTGGGGGAGGGCAGAGAGAAGAGTAATGAAAATATGATAAATGGAATAATAACATATTTATTCCTTGTAAAAAGTTATATGTTCTTCAAATGCTATTCCTAATTATACTTTCTTGATTATACTGCTTATGCTTGTTTGTAAATAATCTGTCATGCTTTAACTAATAATAATTAGAACTAAATAATAGTAAATAATATGTTTTATTTTTAACTCTATTAATATAAACAGTAAGTAATATTCCATTGTATATACTTCTTATAGCTTTCTCTTACATTTTTTTATTTCTGCTTTACACTCTTTTTTTCTACTCTCTTTTTCTTTATTCTTTCTCTTTATTTTTTCTCATATTAATATATAGAAATGCTTTTGATCATATAGACAAAGTAAATAATAAGATTTGCATAAAATTGAGTTGGGACAAAATATTGAGTTTTATTACTTATTAATAACTTTGGGCTTAATTTCACTTACATAGAGGCTGTAGTAACCTGTAAAATACATTGCGAAGGTTTTGTCATGTTTAGATGCATTTACACTGCTAAATGAATGTTTGTCACTAGTTTTAACAAGTTTCCCACCAAAATGTTAAGGGAGACAATCTGGGATGTGGGCTACCTCATGAACAGTGTCCTCAAGCTGTTTCAAAAGCTTCAACTCTCAGAATTCTCACAGAGAAGCTGAAAGCAGTCAATCTGACCTTTGACCCAGATATCACACTGGCACATCACAGATTCAGGAAGAACACTCTACCAGGAAGTAGAACTGATGCAAATGCGACTATGTGAAGGAAAATGAACTCTGACATTTAAATGTGAGTTATTTTATATAATTACTTAAATATCTATGTTATAATTCATAAAATATGTCAGTTATAATGATTTTAAATGATGCAGTTTCTTGTAGTAAGTAAATGTCTTATTTTAGAAGGCACAGAAAATGAAACATTTATTCAAGTGTTTTTGAAAATCTACTTGACTGCAGCATACTAATCTGTGTTGAAAACTTATGTTCCAAACATATACATTACTATAACTCATTCAATTCATCTGATTGACAAGCATAAATAACTTTATAACTCTATTCTGGAAGAAACTGTCATGTGATATATTTTAAAGCAGTAGCATAGACATACAAAATACAGATGTTTTTTTTACAATAATGCAAGTGTTTCTGAGAATTTGCATAACTATGCAGTATGATTTATAACAATTTCTATAAATATAATATTTTATTCTATTGACAATAATGAGTATGAGTAAAATGCTCATATACAAGCAATTCAAGGGTTTTTTTTTGGAAACTGTTGACTGCATTTACATGACAGAAAATAGATGCATCTTAATATATGTAATGTCTGAACCATATTAGCCAAAGTTTTTGATTTAAATGAATGTTAGAACTTATTTTTACATACTTTGAATAAATTAATATGTAAATATGCCTTCCTTTTTTTTTCTCTCTTTCTTTCACTCTCTCTCCCTCTTTCACGTCTTTTATTTCTCTCTCTCCTCTTGGTTCCTAATATCAAGTATATTTGAATGCTATTTGAATACAATATTACATAGATGTATATAGTAGTATGAATAGTTTTTAAAAAAAGTTTATTTTAGTTTATATGATGCTGTTTTATCAAATGTGTAGTCTTGTCTTGCTAGATAATTGAATTAAAAGCTGTTAATTTAAGTTAAATATAACCAGTATTAAATTGATAAGGTGGTAGCTGAGGTACTGCTGCTTAGGGTAGGGGGTTAACTTGAGTGGTAAATACTACTCTAAATTGGAGTTTTTAACTCCAGGCTGGATGCAAGGTTTAATCCTAACATTATTTTAACTTGTTCATTGTTATATGTATATAGTTTTGACATCCACAATATATTTTGTACACTCATTGTCACTACAAACAAAATTGAATCCTATACAAAATCCCATAAGAGATTCAATAAATACAGCTATATTTAAAGGTACACCTAAAGGAGGAGATGTAACATTACTTATGTTGTTATTTGTTATTTTGATCATAAGATTCTTAAGTTTTAAAAATGCCAAATTAAATCTTTAAAAGGAATTTCTTTAAACATTAATGGATTGAATAATCCGTGTAAAAGGGCAAGCCTAATAAGATACATTAATTTACATAATGCCAACTTAGTCTTCCTGCAAGAAACCCATCTCTTGAAGAAAGATATTGATAAACTAGCCACAAACAAATATACAGTATTGGTTAGTTCAGAGCACACTCAGGAAAAAAAGAGGAGTGGCTATTTTCTGGAATAAAAGTATGCCCATTCCTAAAACCATTAAGTCTTATCAGGATGACAAAGGAATGTTCTGTATGGTTACAATACAAATTAATGGGAAGACTTACACTTTAATTAATGTATATTGGATATCTGGAATTGGTATTAATACAGTGAAGCATCATCTTGATAAGATCATATTATTCTCTATAGGAGATATTATTTTAGTTGGTGACTTTAATTGTATACTACATGAAAGTGATACTACCACTATAGGAAAAAGAAGAATTACATCTAATGCAAAACATTTAAATGATTTTGCTAATTCTTATCATTTGAATGATATTAATAATCAGATAGATTCAAAATCATTACCATACACCTTTTTTTCTAACAGATACAAAACTTATTCAAAAATAGATAGGGTCTTCATTTCTAACCAGATGGTAACAGATTTAATTAATTCCAAAATCATTTCATGTCCTATATCTGATCATAATTCAATTGTTTTTGAATTCATGATAAAAAATACTCATAATGTTCAGATCAAAAGGATACCAGCATACTTAACGCAACTAAAAGACTATAAAGAATATATACTTTCAGAAGTACAACATTTTCTAGACATAAATAATACTCCTGAAGTTTCCATTGTCTATGTTTGGGATGCCTTAAAATCATATCTATATGGACAAAGTATAAGATGGTATAATAATAAAAGGAAATCTTGGGATAAGGAATTGTTAGATATTTAAAGTAAATTAGACTCTTATAAACATAATAATAAAGAAAATATTATGGATAAGAAAGTCATTGAAGAAATAAACAAACTAAATGAGAAATACAAAGAAATTTTAACTCATAAAGTTAAAATAACTCTAGAGAAATACAAGTTTTTGTCTTACTCAATAAGCCCCAAATACTTACATAGACTTAAAAATAAAACAAAAAGGTTGAATAAACAAAACCATATCAAAGAAATCTTTTCTCTAAGGAAAAAGAAGAATGTTTCTAGTCTACCAGAAATACTAGATGCATTTAGAAATCATTTTCACAATATTAACAATAATAACATTAACATGGAACCTAAATATAAAATAAAGGAGTTTATAACCACAAACATGAATAAAAAGCTTAATAAACAACAGATTAAACTATTGGACAAAAGTATTTCATATACAGAGGTTATTACACAAATAAATAAGCTTAAATCAAACAAAGCACCGGGTAATGATGGTATTATACCAGAGATATATAAAATCCTTTCTAAAAGTACATATTCATTAATACATAAGGTTTTTATTTTGGCCCAAACTGAGTTAATAACCCCCCCATCTTGGCAATATACATTTATTTTGCCAATTTTAAAACCTAATAAAGATCCAACTAGATGTACTTAATATCGGTCCATCTCATTACTTAATGTTGATTATAAAATGTTTATGATTATTTTTGCTGATAGATTGAAGACAATCATTCCCGGCATTATAGATATAGATCAGACAGGCTTCATTGTAAATAGAAATACTTTTGATAATATAAGAAGAACTTTAACATTAATTGATTTTGCAAATAGGAAAAAGAAAGATTTAACACTTATTAGTCTTGATATAAGTTCAGCATTTGATTCAGTAAGTTGGGACTATCTGTTTACCTTACTGAAGTGCACAAACTTCTCAGATGCATTTGTAAATCTAATTGAGCATTTATGCAAAGGAGCGTTGGCTTATATTAAGGTAGGAACATATGTGCCACAAAAAAATACCCATTCTTAAAGGTACAAAACAAGGATGTCCACTTTCTATACTATTATTCACTTTAGTAATGGAGCATTGGGCTAATTTGATCAGAAACAGTACTGACATAGAGGGTTTTGAAATAGATGAAAATACAAATCCAAAATTCAACTTTTTGCAGATGATGTTCTAATTACATCAGCAGGATCTAATTCTTCTATGCAGTCTCTATTTGATAAAATGATGAATCTTAAAAGTATTTCTGGTTTAATATTCAATGAAGAAAAAACTAAAATACTACCTATATATACACGAAAAAATATTCTCATTAGTGATTTTACTAAATATGTACCCAATTCAGGTCAGATAACTTATTTAGGTATAATACTATCTAAAGATATTAAATCTATTATATATAATAATTTTAATACCTGTTTTCTTAATATACAAAATCTTTTTAATACCTGGAATAATATGTTTTTTACTATGGAGGAGAGACTTACAATTATTAAAATTATAATATTCCCCAAGATTTTATACTTAATACAATCAATAATACTTCCACCTACAAAAATAATTATCAAGAAACTGAATACACTAATGTTAAATTTCCTATGGGCACCTAATAGACCTAGGATTGCATTAAAGAAACATACTAATAGCTGGTCTCAAGGGGGTATTTCTTTTCCAGTCTTTAATTTATATACTATCTCTTCTATTGTAAAAGTCATTACTTTATTAATAGATCAGTCATATGTCGCAAAATGGAAAGATTATTGGGAGTTAATTAGTATGCACTTCATGAAAATCTCCTTAACACATAAAAATATGATTGTAAATAACTCCATGTTATGGTTACTAAAGGAATTTTGTACTTCACCTATTACACCTAAACATATGGTTTGTTACCCATTAAATATTATTATTAGCTATCGTAACTTTATATTCATGCACCCTAAGTATAGGGAATGGAATTTTATTATATTCCCTATAATGTATACTCAGGGTATGCTTTTGTCATCTACTTCTGAAGGAACTCATTTAGCTATAGATAATGATCTAAAGTACTGGTATCAGTTGATATCTGATAATAAAGTTAAAAATCTAGATTTCTTAAAACAAGAATTTGATCTAAGAGAAACTTGCTGGTTAGAGGTTCAGACGTTTAGACAACATCTCATTGATAGAATAGATCTAATGTCTATAACAGTTAAAGAATCTATTCCAACACTGATTGATTACTTGATATTAAATTTACAACATAAAGTTTCTGATAAAGGTAAACTTTCATACATACATAAAATTATCAGACAAGAAACTTTTTACAGTGTAGATACATACTGGAATTATTTCACTTCTATTAATGGGGACCCACCAAATCAACAAGATAAACAATATATATTGGAATCTGCCTATAGAACTATGTCTTCCATTGTCTGGAGACTTTATACATGGAAATATTTACATAGATCTTTTTATACACCTTTGATGATGAATAAAATAAATAATAAAGATAATCTATGTAAGAGATGTAATGTAGAAATTAATGCTGGCTGGGCTCATATGTTTTATGACTGTATAAAACTGAAAGAATACTGGAAGTCAGTTAATGAATTTTTGCAGGCTCTTTTTACAGATAATTTCATTATTTCTAAATCTCTTATATTATTCAACACACCTGTACCTCAAAGTGTTAAAAAGGTTAAGCTTCCCTTGCTATGGTCTATTCTAGCAGTGGCTAGGAAAATAATAACCAGAAATTGGATTTCAGATACACCTCCTTCGTTCAATGAATTTAAAAATGTTATGAATATAGTGTGCCATATGGAAATAAACACAATTAGGTCAAGAACAACTAGAAAAACATCTTATTATATTGTATGGGATAATTTACAAAATTTGTTAAAAAAATCCTAATTTCAATAGCATAATATTTTAGTTTAATTAATTGATCTGATTGTAGTGGATGTCTTTGTAAATACTTTAGTTGTTTTGTTGAATGTTATAATCATATCTATTTTCAATTACTTGTATAAAATTGTTATGATATTTCTCTTGTATGTTAAAACAATAAACCTGTTTTGAAAAAAAAAAAAGAAGGGCCTTACAAAGATAATAAACAAAGATCATCTGGACAAGTTTTGCTATTAAAATCTGTAGTCACAAAGTCTAAGATTCAAGGCTGAAAAGAGATCCAAGCTACAGAGACAAGGAATAAGATACGTGATTATTCAAAGCATAATGCATTGTACTGAATTACAGAATACAGTGTACAGAGTTCAGTTCAGTTCTTGGTTCAGTTTGTTTCAGTCTATCAGTAGAAACAGTTCAGTGATATATGACTTTATCTGCACTGCTATACTGCCATTGTAATAACATCATCATTGTAATAACATAATTATCTCAAAAACTCTTTTTTTGCTGTTTGTTGTATTTATTGTATTAATAAATGATACTAATCAATCTACAAATAGTTCCAATGTGACTTTATGCTGAAGGTACATTACTGTGTACATCAGTAAAAGTTGGCACTTTTATGGACATCCAGATAAATTATCAACAATGAACTGAAATATATTACTGTGGTCATTGTTTATGTATTTCTGTTTTTCTCATTTCATCATAATCAGGAACCTAAGATTTAGAAAGCCAATAAAAAATTCAGGTGTGTATAAGAGTCTAAAATTTAAGAGCTTATTAGGTAAGCTTTTGAAATATCAGGACACAAAATGAATAGTTCCATAATGTGGAGATTAGAAGGCTGAACTCCTGGACTTACATACTCAACTGAAATTAGTATTTCTCCAAATGTTCCCTTTTCTCAAAGTTATGTATATTGTAAGTTTGATGTGTTTGGGAGACTTGCCTCCCACATGAAGGATACAAGAGATCTTGACCTCCCAGCAAAAACAAGATTAAAGGTAGAAGAGTTTTTTCAATTCTGCTCTTCTCCTCAATTTTTGGCCTTCGGTTTCTTGCATTTTCCAACAGGGTGATGATTATTTTGCAGATATACTATCTATACTCAAACTGTACTAAAAATCAGGACATGAACATTATTCAAGCAAAACCAACCAACCAGTTATGATAAAATCCACAAAAAGTGTTGATGTGCTAAAAGATATAAAATATAATAGTTTAAATTACAAAACTAATTATAGCATCAAAGAGTTAGGGTTAAACAACATTATGTCTAAACACTGTAATAGTTAAATTATGAACATATAACAAAGTGGCTGAAATTGGTGGGCATGAGCTTGTGTGTGTATGTTTGCATGCAGCTGGATTATAGTGGGTGGAAGATGGCTGCATTATAAACATTAGTATGATTATCAGAAAAGGAAATACTGCCAGTCCAGCTATCTGGATAGTTTGTAAATAATTCTGTCATTTGTGAATAATGATATGATTCATACAGAAGTGAGTGTAAAGGTGTAAAGTATTGAGCTAAAGTGTGACCACAGCATGCCTTGCTGGCTTAGAATAGAAATATATATAAATTATTGTAATTGTCCAAATGTATATCTTTTAACAGTAGAAACTAGAACAAAGAGGGTTAACTTGCAAAACTTCAAGAAAATAAGGTTCAGTAGCAGGCACAATGTCTAGAGCTAGAAGCTTTTGTATTGTCTTGGAAATGAAGTAATTACTAGGTTTGAGATGCAGAAGTCTTTTATTCTTTTATGACTTCCAAGGTCTTCAAACATCTGAGAGATATGTATTTTTCACACAGAGATGCTAAATTCTGTTTCTGACAATGGGGTTTAGCTTCAGAACTAAAGTCAGGCGACTAAAAGTGATGTCATCCAAGCTAACCATGCAGTAATATTTGATATTGGTTTAAGAACTCTCTCTCAGAGAGAGACTGGGCATTTTGTATTTTGTCTTTAACCTGGAAACATCCACTTATCACCACCATCTGCACTTCTACCTGTGCGTTATTCTGTAAGTTTTTAGAGCATAGTAACGCCTTTAGATTCAGACAGGAATATAGTAAAGTATAGCTTAGATGTTTTCTTTATTTATTTGAGACTGTCCTGCAATGTTGTTTTAAATATTTTCTGTGATTTTGAACTCTGAAATCACTGTGAATAGATATTTAGTATTGCTTTGTTCTTTTATTATTTATTATTAAATATATTTAAACCTTTCTTTGTGGCCGATATTTGTGAGGCATATTTAAGCTCTGAGAGTATTTGCATATCTATATGGTAACACTGTACAGGCAACTCCTAAACAGCCTTGCTCTTGGTCAGACTACCATTTGGATATTAATAACATTACACAGTAGGATTGGACACCCTTTGTTAAGGGCCTTAAGTAGCTGATAAAGAGTTGGCTGGTGGCAGTCGGACCTATCTTATAGTCTTGGCAGTAGGGGGCATAGCTAATAAACCTGTGCCAGCCTTTCCCAGGTGTGCAAGTGTGTGTGTGTGTGTGTGTGTGTGTGTGTGTGTGTGTGTGTGTGTGTGTGTGTGTGTGTGTGTGTGTGTGTGTGTATATATCAATCAAATCTCAAATTATGTGTGTGGCAGGTCCTTGGGCAGGGACATGAAGCACTGTTTTTTTTTTTTCAGAGAAGGGTGCTTGAGGTTTTGGCTTGGCCACTGGTTGAAGTATTTTTGGTTTGGAGCACTCAGCTGAGATCTCAACCCTATAGCTGTGCCAGTGGGGAGTCTTTTTGGAGATCTGGAGAAAGAGGGAGAAACCAGCCCCAGACTGACTGTGATCTCTATGTGCTCTTAAGGGAAATTGCACTTTACTGTGTGTGTACTTATCATTGTCCCAGTGTGTACATTCCCCACTGTTACCAGTGGTGAGGATTGAGGCTCCTTGATTACTGGTCCAGTGCAAGGGCATTACAATGGTCATTTATGTATTACTCATTTATTTGATCAAAATCATGCATATTGGGTGTACATATTCAATAAAGCGGCTATAATTCATGAAAATCTGTGTGTGTGTGTGTGTGTGTGTGTGTGTGTGTGTGTGTGTGTGTGTGTGTGTGTGTGTGTGTGTGAGTGTCAGTGCGTATGAAAGGAGGGGTGCTGCAGATGGTTGCACTGAATGTATCAGACAGTAAAAATCTGACATACTTTAACATTACTGTGTGTGTGTGTGTGTGTGTGTGTGTGTGTGTGTGTGTGTGTGTGTGTGTGTGTGTGTGTGTGTGTGAGTGCACATGCACACGTGAGCAGGATAAATGGATTTTGCTAGATTCGTATGATACAACAAGGGAAAATGTGTTAAGGTTGCTATTATTTATTAATTTATTTGATGACAATCAGAAGTCTGACGTATACATTCAACAGCATGACAGTATTCTGAGTACACAGATGTGGCATGTTAATTAAAGTGATTGAGCCCTCCTGTCATCTGACAGTTAAGCAGTGTATTTGATCTAATTTGTCAGGCCTGGTTTTATTTTTAGTAAGTCAAGCTGAAATGCATTAAAATGACTATCATATTTTTATTTGATTAATCTAATGTCATAGGTGAATGGATTAAATATTGTGGCTATAATTTTTGCTACTGGGTCAATCTATGGATGAAAATGACTGATGCCAGTTGTTGTTGAATTATACTTAAACAGTCATTGATTTTCTTTAATATAGTCTCATCCCATTCCAGTTAAACCCACTTATTCATGTGATTTCTGCAGCCCCTCTTTTGCATTAAAATTAACACCCATTACTACTTGTGAGACATGGTATTGAAACATTAAATGTTAAAGTTGACTATACAGGGCCATTATTGTTATGTCTGAAAAACAGTAATTCTGAATCAGAGAAGAATATGTTTCATTCTTTAAGAAAGTTTTCTTTAAATTATACATTTTTACATGATTTATGTATGCACATGTAAATATTTTTTTTTCACCTGAAACTGTGAATGATGGTTTAAATTTATTTTGTAACACATTGTAACTGGACAGAAAATAAGGGGAAAGAAAATATTTTGTAAGAAGTGAGAAGTGACTGTAGGTATATGAAGTGCAATATGTCATCTGGGTAATACAGTTGCTATGTTTTGAGGGTAGTTTTGCATTACTAGAAACAACCTCCCCAAAGTATATCATTTTTTTAATTGAGGTGAATACTTGCCAAGGTTATATGAGGAGCAAATCTTTAAACTTGGACATTTGTAATTGGAATTTGAACCCCATGTATAGTGTGTGAAAATGAGACATTATCAGCGGGACTTAACAATTAAAAAAGGGCATGTAAAAATAGTGAAATGAAAGGTGTACTTAAGATTGAAATGGATACTGAAAATACTGCACGTAGAGCTGGATCTTGTCAAATGGAGCCCTAAGCAGGAAAATGAGGCACATCTCCCCCTACACACACAGCAGCCCCCTCCCTCCAGCAGCTTTTCCAGTGCCCCATTACTTGGATTTCTCCACAATTATTATAAACACTGTTCAAACCAGTCAGTGCACATACTGTTTTCTTCTTTACTTCTACAATGATTGCAGATATTTGGATTTAATTTAAAACTTTTATTTTAAATTTTATAGCACTAATACCAATAGACGTTTGCTAAACAAAGCAATACACTCTCACAATAAAAACATACTTGTCATTAGCAGTAAACTTCTCTGTCCTTGAAACTCACAGTCATTGAAATGGCATTGAAACCCACATTCAAAGAAAATGCATCTAGCCACAGGCAGAAAAAGTTTACTTTGGGCTGTTTTCATACTATAAGCCCCATGCACGTATTTTTAGGACCATGCAGACATGCATGTGTTTTTGATTAACCTACCTGATGGTATTAAATTATATTCCTTGAATAATACAGCACCATGGAATGGATGGCAAACCAACAACAGGTTTGTAGTTACTAGGCATCTCATTCAAAGGAAGCCAGACTCAGGAATGCAGTGCCCCCACCTGTTAAGATACAACACAGCATCTGAGTAGAACCCACAGCCTTCTGCATCAAAATCAAGTATGCTGCTTGTTGTGCTGTAGTAGCACAAACAGGGATGACCATTTGCTAAATTAAACAGTTGCACATTGAAAACAGACTTATGAACCAATAATGACAAAACTGTCCATTTCAGAACATTTCAACATTAAAAGCCACTCATATATCAGCATTTCTCTCAACCCTCAACCTCTTAGAACAAGAAATCTGGGCAAAGTCATAAATAATGGGGGGGGGGGCAAAACAGGGAAATGGGCTAAACAGATACCGGATCCTCATCTATCAATGAGATTATTTCTGAGAAAAAATCTATCTCATGTAAAAGAAGAGAGTGAAATTTATTTTACAAGGGAAGACACTGAAAGTTCACATGATGCTGAAATAAATCAGACAAGTGAATGGGGGCCAGGGAAGCAATGAAAAAAAAGGAAAGTTAATGACAGATGAAAATTATGTCATTAAACATTAAGAGTGCAGAGTATAGGCAGAATGGTTGTAATGATTAACTCTATGAAGGAGATAAGTTCAGATATTGTAGCCCTACAGGACAATTTATTTATAAAGAAAGAAGAAGAAGTGTGGTTGTTTTCTTGAAAAACAGAAGAATTATCTAGTGTCTTTGTTTGGGTGGGGCCCTGAGTGCTGTTAAGCCACTGAGTTAGAGAGCAGTATCCTCAGGAATGAATTTGTATGTGGATTGTCTTACTCAATATTTTGAAAAAAAATAAGACTTATTATTGCATATGCATATACTGCTATAAATATAAGGTCAGAGATGTGATAAGTTGCAGGCTGCAGTATTAGCTATGGAAGCTTCAGCGCTTTTACCCTGCATTACCAAAATAATGCCCAGAGGTTTTGAATTCACCCAGCATACAACCAATTAATAACCTGCTTCTTCCTGCAGGAAAGACCACTTCAAAGAAAGCCCATAAACTGGAGCTAAGAAATTAAAGCAAGATAACAGGTACTTTTTAAACAGATTTGTCCCATTTTCTCCATGGGCAAATTAGATAGGTGGATCTGCTCCCCACTTCAACTCTATACAAGCTGAAGTTATCTAGTTGTCTACTGGACCATTTGGCTATCTCATTCTTAATGAAAACCAAAGGACTCTCATTTCTTTTATTGAGAACTTATTGGTATGATGGGTATAGGGTTGTTATATTAGGCTAAAATGTTAGAGGTGACGATGACTTTTCTGGCTACATGTCCTGTATTTGGCTTGGTGTTAGTTAAGGCACCAATCGATACGCCATGCTAGGATAGTGGGATGACTGTACTGAAGCTGTTTTTGCTATGCTTTAAGAAGCCCAGGCAGGGAGAGAAGCCTTCATGGGCACATTGATACAACCCCATCATGGTTTCAGTTTCTAGCAGAGTGTGCATTGTGCAAGGCAGATCTAAACTGGAGGTGCAATAAGCGAGCACAACTTGTAACATATATATTGTTTGTGCAGTAAGCATCCCTACTCCTGTTCCCATATATAATTCAAAATATTTCTTGGGGTGCAAATTCTCCTATTCTTTAGTTATAGTCTACTTTGTTGTTTTGTAGGTAAGGAGATACCTGCCAGAGATTGAAGATAGATGATGTGGGAGTGTTATATAAGGCTGTTTTATTAATGTGCTCTGGTTGTACCTGTATATGAGGCTGCTTCCAATCACAAGTTCAGAAATTACCTTTTGTATAACAACAAAATCCCTCAAATGAGGTAGAAATTCTATGTTTACTACATTTTGACAATATAATAGAAGCAGTTAGCATCATTTGTAAATCCTAGTAAGTGCAAAGCTTGTATTTAGCCTTAACCTTTGAAGTGAAACACTCAGTGTTGAAATTTATCATTTCTTTAGTTTTATAATTAGAAAAGTGTTTAAAATATGATCCTAAGAGTTATCCCATACAAGTGTTGACTTAAATGAAAGCAGTGAAGGGGTTAGCATATTGTATTATACAGTTTATATACCATTACCTAGGTGTGTAGTAATTCACTTATATAGAATGTACACGAGTACCTGTTTCAATGCATTATAAGATGATCCTAAGGAATGGAATCCTAACTGTACACCAGTTTCTTTAAATAATTCTACCTAGCAAGGTATATTCACCCCTCACTTATAATGCTGCAGTGAGAGCAAATACTCATATAGCTAACTATCACCACCAAGTCACCTGGCCACCTATAGGTAGGCTGTTGTGTTATTAGTATGTTAGTTTTTAGTCTAATGGGTCTTGGAATATCAAATGTGATTTGTAATTTAGCTCTAAAAGGTTACCTTTGTATTTTTATCTTCCTTTATCTTTCAGATAGGAATTATTTGTGGTTAGGCATGGGGGGGGGGGGTTACTAAAAGAATGTTGTGTCACCTTAATGCTTTGGGAATCACCAAGGAAATACAACCAAAAAATTAAGCCATACAGCGATCCATTCAGGTCAATCATTGCAAGTGTAAAGGTCTTATTGAGGCAAATATATGTGGATAAGTGTTCACTCGTGCAACATAAATGGCATTCAAGATAAAAAGAAGAGAAACCTAGTGTTGCATCTATTATTAAGGATAATCTTCCTACAAGAAATGCATATGACAGGGGAGTAATGGAATAATAACTATAGGAAATGGATTTGCCAGATAATAGTAGCAGGGGACAGTACATCTTCCAAGGGAACTGCTATTATGATTAAAACATCTTTTGATGGTACAACATTAAAAAGTGATATTAATCCCAATGGCAGATGGTGCTATTTTACTTGTGAACACCTCCTTTATAAAAGAAAATATTTTTAAATATTTATAGTCCATGTTCGAATCAACAAGCTTCCCTTTGGGAGATTTATAACATGCTAATGAAAACTGTGCAATACCTATTCATTATTGGAGGGGACTGGAATATGACAATTAACCCTGAGAAAGATAGAGCAAATAAACACAATTAACAAACATCACACCTTAATACCCATTTAGCACAATTTATAGAAGATCGCAATCTGATTGCTCCCTTTGATAAGCATAGAGCAGACATGTCAAGTAGTCAGTTTACGTATTTACTACTCGCCTTATCACAAATCATGGTCCAGAATTTACTATTTCCTTATATCTGAAGCCATTACTATCTATGAAACTAGTTACAATGCTGAACCAAGAACAATTTCTGACCACTCCAAAATCAACCTTTTAATAAAGGAAGTAAAATCTAAATACAATGTCCGTAAATCTTACAATTGGACTCTAAATCCAAATTTGCTTAATAAAAAAGAAGTTATTCAAGAAATCAATAACATTTTCACCAGTATAGGCAATTCCATAACAACCACTGAAATACCATATGATATTCAATAGCAAGCAACCAAAGCTACTATTAGAGGATTACTAATCCAAAAAGCATTGCTTTACAAAAAACGTAACAAAGAGAAAATGACAAATTTATAAAATAAACTGAAAATGCTAGAGCTAGAGTTATAGAAGAGGCACTCCATGAATCTTGAAAATCAAATAATAATGCTACAGAAACAGATTTATGAAATTCACACACAACAATACACTATTACTGAATTAAAACTATTACACAAATATGCTGAATGGGCACAAACCCCTCCAAAATTCTAGCAAGAATCATTAACTTAAAAAACACATTTCTAATAAGATAAGGGAAATTAATTATAAAGACAAATCCTTACTCTTGGATACTGAGATTATTCAGATCTTCGAAGAGATCTATCACAATTTATACAATCCCAACGACCAATCCCAAGAAGAATTCTATCAACAATTTACTAAGGACTTAAAATTTCCATCTATAAATGCATTACAAATAAACAATCTTAGAGACCCTTTATCTATAGTGGAAATTATATTTGCTGTGGACAAGTTAAAACCAGGGAAAGCACCAGAGCCAGACGGCTTTGTGACAGAATTTTACAAAAAAATGGAAACATCAGACTGCACCTGTCTTATTAAACGTATATAATTATATAATAGAAGCTGATGTTATTGACCCTTATATTAATAATGCCAAAACTATCTTCATTGCAAAACCAAACTCAGATATTGCTAACCCAAACATCTACAGACCAATAGCACTCATAAATATTGACATCAGTATACTGGAAACAATACTAGCTAATAGAATTAAAAAATATATTACCCTACATAATATCCCTGGAACAATTGGGCTTTATGAGTTGCAGGCAAGTGTGGGACAACACGCTCACCATTGACTCCTTAATACACCTCTTGGCCAAAGACAAACATCCTAGATATGCCTTATTGGTAGACATATCTAAAGCCTTTGACAGTGTTAATCTAAACTTTCTCTTTAGAATCTTAAAACAATATGGTATACCATAAGAATACATAAATATGGTCAAGACCCTTTACAGCAATGCAGCTACAACACTCCTTATTAATAAAAACCTATTGATTCCAATTAAATTGTCAATGGGACAAGGCAAGGCTGTCCAATATCCCCATATCTGTTCAACATATACATTGAAACATTATTACAGATTAGTCACAAAACTCACCACCATCCCATGTACATTTCCAGTATTCCAGTAAAATATACAGCATTCACTTATGACCTTAACATATACTTTGAATTACCAAACACTGACTTAATGAAGATTTTGAATTCTATTGATACATTTTCTATGATATCAAACTCTGCCATAAACCCTAAGAAGTCAGTTATATTCCCAATAAACCCCTTGGCCACAAGGAATTCTACTTCCCAGAGACAAATATAAAGCTGAATTATTCTCTTAAATACCTGGGTATTAACTTTAACCACTCACGCAGATAATCTTAAAAATAATATATACAAGACATGGACTAATATTATAGATGACATAGATGGAAAAACTTGAAACTATCTCCCTTATTGAAATCAGCAATCATCAAAATTAACATCATTCTGAAAATTCTATACCATTTTAATGCCATTAGCGCAAATATCCCAGAAACCTTTTTACAAAATAAAAATCCTCCTTGAAAAATTCATATGGCATCCTAAAACCTCTAGGGTAAGCTATTGTAGACTAATGCTTCCTAAAAAAGGGGGGCTTGGTCTACCAGACTTCAAACTATACTACAAAATCATTAATACTAGTAGAATTATCCAAATAGTGAACTTTGACCCATCAAGCAAAGATTAGTTCGTACTGTGGATTAAGTTATATTACAAACACGTAACCTCGACCAACATTACCTCTCTAGCTCTTCCACATATAACCCACAAGATCATAAAATCATTCAATATACATCCAATAATCATTACCAAATGTCATATATTTCAGGAATTAATGGCTTCTCTAAAGCTCAAGAATACTCATCTTTTTACAACCAATCCATTTAAACCCTAATATAAGAATAATCAATGCTATGATCAACCTAGATCAATATCCTTTAATCAAACACATGTACAAACTGGGACTTCTATCACCTAAGTAATCTCTCCATGGAAAACATTAGAAATTCCCTAAAAGTAAACACAAAATATACCATAATAATCAGACAAGTATTGAACTTAATTAACTCAATAACCTAAAATATTAAAATCCTTGATCAAGATATCTCCCTGGCCCAACAAATTCAAAGGATGCTTCTCCTTAAAATTCAAATGTTATCTAATACTTGCAAATTAATAATGAAGATTATATATCAAGATTCACTTTTATTCTCAGATTACTGGAATAAAATGAATAACAGCATTTCCCTAAAACAAAAACTTTAAGCAAAAGATTTTACCTTAAAGCTGACACCTTTCAAAAAATTGATTTACATCCAAAACATGATAAATAATAACGCTTAGTGTACAACTGTCATACTTAACAAAATTGATCCTATGCACTCCCCGTACTGTCCTTTCTGTCCAAATATTGTAGCTGACACTGTGCATATCTTTTGGAGTTGTAAGAATGTCTACAAAACCTGGTGTTCGCTAAAAAGTACACAAGAAAAAAAAAGGCTATACTAAAACTTCTCTCTCAAGGAAAATGCAATACTGCATTTATTTCCAGAAAATCTTCCCTTTATGAACAAACATCTGATAAAAGCACTGCACTTCTGAAATTCTATATTGCTAAAAACTGTCTTGATAGATCACATGGGAAGGTTTCAAATGCTTGACCTCGAAATACATACTGTCAAGCAAATACATCACTAAAAGTAAAAAAAAAATTATGTCCTTCCAAAACTTTTGGAAAATTTTACTTGATATGTTACATTAAGTATAAATATAACATACCAACCAGAAATGCCCGAGTTCAAATCCGCATGGATCACTGGTAATTTTGTATAATCAAGCATACTGTTTCTAATATATACTATATTGATTCTTGGCTGGAAGGAACTTTACTTATGGTGCCACCACTCTGTCAATAGTGTATATAGTTAAATTTATAATTTGTACATATTTGTTGTAAATAGTCTTTGCTAGTCAGACAAGGGGACAATTTAGTACATTTCTATATATATATATTAGAAAGTTTGTTCTTTACAAACCCAAATCATAGTAAATAATAATGCTTAACGTACATCTGTCATACTTAACAAAACTGATCCTATGCACTCCCCATACTGTCCTTTCTGATCAAATATTGTAGCTGACACCCTGCATATCTTTTAGAGTTGTAAGAATGTCTACAAACTCTGGTGTTCGCTAAGAACTAAGCTGGAAAAAAGGCTATATTAAAACTACTCTCTCATGGAAAACTGCAATACTGCATATATTTCCAGAAAATCTTCCCTTTATGAACAAACATCTGATAATAGCAGTAAGTGCACTTCTGAAATTTTATATTGCTAAAAACTGGCTTGATAGATCACTTGGGAAGTTTCAAATGCTTGGCCTCAAAATACATACTAGCAAGCAAATACATCACTAAAAGTAAAAAAAAAAAAAAAAAACTTAAGTACTCTCAAAACTTTTGGAAAATTTTACTTGATATGTTACATTAAGTATGAATATAACATATCAACCAGGAATGCCCGAGTTCAAATCAGCATGGATCACTGGTAATTTTGTATAATCAAGTATACTGTTTCTAATATATGCTATATTGATTCCTGGTTGGAAGAAACTTTACTTATGGTTCCACCACTCTGTTGATAGTGTACATAGTTAAATTTATGATTTGTACATATTTATTGTAAATAGTCATTGTTAGTCAGTCAAGTGGACAATTTAGTACATTTCTATATATATTGGAAAGTTTGTTCTTTATACATGGTCATTACATGCTAAAATTAAATTAAATGCTTCTAACATCCCCTCTATGGCTACAAAATTTTGTCTACTACCAATTGTTTGTAAATATGGTCAATGTTTAAACAACGTTATCGCACTTGTATAGTGAATTGTGTTATATCTATAAGGTGAAAAATAATAAAAATTAAATTTGAAAAAAAAGAAATGTGTGAAGTAATGCATGACTGTATTGGTAGGAACAATGATTGGGGCTTCTAAGATGTCGGTTACATTTGTATAAAATGTGTAGGGAAATGGATGTAAAATATTTGAGATAGTTAATAAAGCATAAAATTATAGAAAGACCATATTGTTATTCTTGAACTCACTACAACTGAACTTTTAAAATTGCTACCAAGGGAAAAAGATTCTCAGATGCAGGATCTATATAGTGATAACTATAGTTTTAAAGAACCAGAGACTAGAGGGATTTATGCAAATCAAATGTTACTTTTTGAGTGAAGGGAGAGATAGTCTGCTTTACGTGTAGAAAGAGTGTGGGATTTTCATATGAATATATAAGCATTCTACAATAGGTTCAAAGGATCATAGATAAGTTCTAGGCTAACTGCCTTTCTGGGCCATTTTAAGCCTAGTCCATTTCGCTTTTTGTACTCCAATTAAGCTATCTCATTTTGTTAGAGCTTAGTCTTACACATCCCATGGTTAATAAGTATATGTTACCCTAACGAGAATAGCTGGAATCATGCCATAGATAATTTAAGGGGACCCAGGCAAGGGACAATACATTTTTAACAGCTGCCCTGTACATTAGTAGCAAAAGAAGCAGCCCTGGGATAAATTTTCTGTTTCCCATCCACAGATCCAAGCTGTGCTTGAATATGGACAGGGATGAACTTTGTTTTATGTGGATGGGGAGTCTGTTCCACAGCAGTGGTATCCTTTGGAAGATGTACCTGTTTCTCCAAACCATTCTGGTGATGTTGCAGAAGAGATTTGCATCCTTAGATTGAATATTTCTGATGCCATTTTACTTGCTAATGTGCAGAAGAAAAATCAATATTGGGTCAGAATATTCTTTTTATGCCAGGCATAGGTTACCTCTTAGTGTTCTGTAGGATAGAGAGTATAGTGACAGGGATTTGAGTCGGTCCATGTAGGACATGCTGTTTAGGTTTTATATCCTTTTATTACTATATCTCTGTGGTTATTCCAGTTGCTGCATGTGTCTGGACAGATAAATGCCAAAGGGGTATTATATTCAATGGTTGGCCTATTCAGGGCTGTATAAAGGGGGACAATAACATTCCTAGATGTAGACACAATCCCTTTGTTTATAAGCTGTGCAGTATAGAAGGACTTCTTTACAACAATATTAGTTAAATGTTAGGTCATTTTCCACATAAGTTCTCAAATCCTGAACAACTGGGTCAACTCATAGGGGTGTATTGTCAATGCGGCAGTTCCCTGAGGTAGATGATTTCCCAAAGGATACAATAATATATTTTTGGCATTTAGTTTCAGACCCTGATTTTTGTACCAGTCATTTATTTAAAACAAGCCTTCCTCAGGATAGCTAAGTAATTTGTGGATTTAATGACTGTCCCTAGCTTGCTATAATCTGCAAACTGACTCAGCCAGACCCCTTTGGTATTGGCTTTCCTTCAGAAAAGTAGATGCCAAACAGAAGAGGTCCCAGCACAGAACCCTGGAGAATTCCACTGCTGACTGGTCTCTTTGTGGAGGTAACTTTCCTGATTTAGATTTCCTGCATCCTATCTGTGAGCTAGTTGGCAATACAGTGGGTGACATAGGGGTTTATTCCAAGTGTGTTTATTTTTTATACATGTTCTGAGTAAAGAATTGTTTCAAAAGCTTTGACCATGTTGAAGTTTGCAGTGTGTACCATTTGTCTTCATCCATTGCTTTGGTGACCTTTTCAAAAAATCCACCAGGTTGAGTAAGCATGACCTGCCCTTGTCAAATACAGACTTAGAGGGGTCCAGTGTTTGGAAGTTCTCTATGTCTTGACTAACTAATTCTATGGTAAGTCCTTCCATATCTTTGAATATGAGGCTGGTCATACTTATGGGCATGCAATCGCCTTGGTCTGTGGAAGTCCTCCCCTATGCAGGGGAATGACTGTAGCTATTCTCCATTTGCTTGGTATAAAACCTGCATGGAGACTAAGTTTGAGCAGTTTTGTTAGGGGTGTTTCTAAACTATGTTTCATGCTATTTAAAATGCATCCAGTGATATTTTCAGGAGCCATCAATCCAGTATGTTTAGCTTTAGATAGCAATTTTTGGACCTGTCTTGTGTGATAGCTGGAGGCAGGTTAGTTTAGATATATCTTGGGGGACAGATGGATGAGAGAGCATGGTAAAGTTAGAGCTAAATTGATCTATTTCTTAAATTAATTTTGATATTTAATTATGCATTTAATTTGATTTGTTGCTGATCTAAGTATTTAAGTAAAAGGTTCTGTGGTAGATGCGTTCTGATAAAGTCCCAAGTTTTGGGATGAAAGCACATAACCTTTTTTGGATTTAATGAATACATTTCTTTATAGAGGCAGGTCAACTTTGTTTTATTTCCAACACACCAGATTTGTGGTTTCTTCATTCCTGAGACTACTTCAACCCTACATTTTTGATTCCTAGTTGTTATTGGGGTTGCACGGTATACAAACCCAAGTTTGTGATTATCTGCCAGCAGGTTCACTATATCTCCAGCCACACTGTAGGTGACACCATACATTATCAACTCATCACATTGTGCTTATACAGCTCAAACTCTTAGAGCAAAAAATCTGGACAAAGCCTAAAATGATGGGGGAAAAATAGGGACAAATTTTAATTATTGCTCTTACAAACTTAGAAAGTTAATAGAATAATAGGTTTTAAATTAACATGAATTTTCTGAAGGATCTGAAGTCTTAAACTCAAATGTTTGTCATTATTTAATGAGTTCAATCCTCAGCTATTTGCAAGAAAGGTACATATTTTAGGAGGAACACAACAAAAATATGAGACAAATATCTGGATATTCTGTGAAAATCTGTACAGTTGAGAGGTATGTAAAATGTAATAACTAATAAAAAAAAAAAAAAACATTTGAAGGACATCCAAAAGTAAACCACAAAACAGATTGATGCCCAAAAGAGTAGATAACACACCATAAGCTCAAAAATATAAAGCAACAAAATGGAACAAACGTAATTCCAGCAGTTTATTGATTAAGTGCTTTCTTCCCCATAAAACAGGAACTTCATCAGAACAAGTTTCCCCTCCAAGTCAACCCTTTATATACAAAACATTTAATTGAGAGTAATTAAACACCAATTAAAAAATAATAATTTCTTAAGTAGACACCCATTGAATTTAAATGAATGTTGATGCTTTAAAACATTATTAAAAACCATGTTTGAAGACTTACAGTATCAAAAAAACATTTAAAAAAATTTTAAAATGTTAACGCTTTTTTCTTCAATACAGGCAATAGAGATAAATAATCATTAAGTCCTGGTTTTGTCAATGCATTCAACTTGACAATCCAATAGAATTCCCTCAAGTCCACATTTAATTCCTACCAACCACCTCTGGGATTTTGTTTAATAACCTCTAAAATACCAAACATAAATTTTGAAAACCTGTGACAAGTCAATGAATGTTTGAAAAGGGCATTGTTCACATTACCTTTAGCTACGGCATGTATGTGTTCATATATCCTAAGTCGGAATTTTCTCTCTGTTTTACCAATATAGTAGTATGAACAAGTTTGAAAAATGGCGATGTAAACAATGCCCTTAGTGTCACAGTTACCTCTTTGTAAAGAAATGCCCTTTTTATTGTCTGCTATGTGTAACACATCTTTGTTCAAGATGAACTGACATTGGTTACAGTGCCCACACCTGGTGGTCCCTTTCAATAACAAAGTCCTAGGTGAAATAAAATGTTCTGTTAAATATTTTAAATTTTTCCCAGCTTTGTAAATGAAATTTGGTGCTTTTCCTAGACTTTTAAAGATTTCAGTGTTCTCTTTAAAAATCACCCAATTTCTTTTTATAATCTCTTTAAGTTGCTGTTCTCCATTTCCGTAAGTAATGACCATACTGGTGTTATAATCTTTCTGGGTGGAGTATTGGGTAGTTTGTTGGTGGATAATTTCACCACTAGCTAGCAAGGGTTTGTACCTTAAACCCCATCCCCCAGTGACTTGTTCAACTACCTTTTCCAATAAATGATTTGGATATCCTCTCACTTTGAACATTTCAGTAATATTAGAAACTTCATCTAAAAATATTTCCTTCCTTGAACGCATTCTACCTGCCCTTACCAACTGTCCCTTAAAAATGTTCTTTTTAGTGTGGAAAGGGTGACAGCTTTGAAAATCCAGATAACTATTCGAAAAGGTATCCTTTCTGTAAATTCTGGATTCAAACATTTTTGCACTTTATCTTTAGAAATCATGACATCTAAGTTACTTATTTCCACTTCTGAACAGTTGCTAGTAAATTTAAAATATGGGCAAATATGATTAATGTAATGAAGGAAATCAATAAAATTAGATTTAGCGTTATTCCAAAGAATAAAAATGTCACCCAGGAAACAATAGTAAGTAAGCCATTTCTGTGAATAAGAACTTGTGAAAATATGTTTTTCTCCCATGCATAAAGTAACAGGTTGGCATAAATGGGAGCACATGTGGCCTCCATTGCCACTCCCTGCACTTGCTTATAAAATTCTCCTTCAAAGGTGAAATAGTTATTAAATGAAATATATTCCATTGAAGCCATGATGAAATTTATCATAGTGTCTGAAAGACATGTAAGTTCCCTAATGGCTTCGTAAAACAAATCTAAACCCTCCTTATGAGGAATTGAAGTAAATAAATCTACTACATCTATCGTGGAAAAAATAACCTCATTATTATACCATCTTTCATTAAATTTAGACAAAAAAATCCCACGAGTCCTTCAGTAAATAATCCACATTTTGTATAGAGTCTTTCAAAATTTTGTCCACAAAAGTGCAAAGAGTGCGAGTGGAACTATTGTGTGCAGAAATAATAACCCTAAATGGAGGTTTGTGAATACATTTATGGACTTTGGGAATACCGAAGGCTGTGGGTATGAAGGGATGCTCTGTTTTTAAAAAAATTGTAAAGCTCTTCTGAAATAACTTTTTGAAGTAAGGAATCTTCCAAAAAGTATAGAATTTTCCTATGTGCTAAAGTGGTTTCATTCTTGGATGATATTTGATATTTCTCTGTGTCTGAAAAAATCATAGTAAGTTCGTTCACATTGACAAAACCAGGACTTAATGATTATTTATCTGTATTGCCTGTATTGAAGAAAAAAGCGTTAACTTTGTAAAATTTTTTTTTTTTTTATACTGTAAGTCTTCAAACATGGTTTTTAACAATGTTTTAAAGCATCAACATTAATTTAAGTATAATGGGTGTTTTTTTAATTGATGTCTAATTACTCTCAATTAAATGTTTTATATATAAAGTTTGACTTGGAGGGGAAACTTGTTCTGATGAAGTTCCTGTTTCATGGGGAAGAAAGCGCTTAATCAATAAACTGCTGGAATTACGTTTGTTCCATTTTGTTGCTTTATATTTTTGAGCTAATGGTGTGTTAGCTACTCGTTTGGGCATCGAGCTGTTTTGAGGTATGTAAAATGTGTTTTGAAGATTATGTACATAAGTAAAAAATGTCTTGTGATTGTCTTTGGCTTGAGCAGCTACTTCAGCCTCAAACTTTGCTTTGGGTGATTTTATTAAGCTCCTGCCTTGTTTGTTTGTTTCATTGACCACAGCTCTAGTATTCTAAGAAATCTTCTATGATTCCACCTTGTGGGATTGTTTCTGGAGTTTGCCTTGCAATTGTTCATATGAGGTTCAGTTGTATCTGTACAACTGATTACATGCTAGTATAGTATGGTGGTCTATGTTTTTGCATATTCAGTGGCATTTACTTGGTTTGGTGGGGATTTAAAACTTGTCAATGTATCACTTAGGAGTAGGTAGGGAATCACTAAACGTACCTTTGAGGAAAGGGATCTCTGGTTTCAATTTTATTTAAAACAAGACTGCTTTTTGATACAACCTAATGAGTGGTGAAGATATGCATGGGATGGTGCAAGATCCTCCCATATTAGTAAGAAGAAGATCAAAGATGCCAATCCCCTTAGAGGGAACTCTGACTAGTTGTTCTAGGGCATTTGTATTGACAAGATGCAAGAATCTCCATGCCTGTGCACTATTGGTGGTGTAGGTTTCCCAGTATATCGTTAGTTTAGATCAGCAAGGGAAATGGTACTGGGTTTAATACTGAGTGATTCAAGTTACTATAGATAGGTGTTGTGGCTTTTTTCGTGCTGTAGAAGGAGTTGCATAACTAACTAATATATGATAATGAACATTTCCTATGGTTATATGGACATGAAGATGCTCTAGTGCATCATGCTGCTTTACCAGCCTTGATGTGAGTTTATTCTGGATGTAGATTGAGACTCCTCTTCCTTTTTTTCACTCCTGTGCAGTAGCTGATCTAAATGTGTAGAAGGTATTATAGCCCAGCACAGCAGGAGTACTCAACACTGTTTTAATTCATGTCTCAGTCTCTACACTGACATCAATGTCCATCAGGGTGAGAAGGGCTTGTAGGGAGTGGCATTTCTTGTTTAGGCTCCTAGGACTGATCAATAGCATCTTCATATTTTCTTTTGCTTGTTTTGTTATGTTTGTAGGTTTATCAGATTTCCATTGCCTAAAAAAGGCACAATGGGGTGGGCAATGTTTCTGCCAATAATCAAAACCCTAGCGGGACAGATGCTGGCCATCCCCAGTGAAGCAGAGTGGTCTGTCGATCATATCTTCCCATACTTACAAATATGGGACCTCCTTTGAATGACTCCAAAAACTAAGTCAATTATTGAAATCAGTTATATTTAGCACATATTGTGGCATCATCCTTGGAGGGTATAGAATGCTGCTCAGTGCTAGGTTCATACATGCCTTGGACACATAGCCTGAGAGCTCTATTATGTCTGTCTTCACATATTCCAGGGAAGTACACCTCAAGTCATTGACACCAACATGAACTATGACAGAGTTAAACTAGTACTTTTTGTTCAAGGACCCAATTGCATGCATGATCTGATGGATCCCGGCACCAAACAACCACCTAATCATCACTCTTTCCTTTCTCAGCCTGTTAAGGGACAGATCTGTACATCACCTATAACAAGAATGTTTGGGTTGATGCCTGCCTTATGGGCTTAGCATCTGTCACTTTGGGACTCCATGTGCTATGTGAAAAGGTAGGCTTAACTTGCTTATTGTGATGGCCCTGGAGAGGTGTGATGTGTGGTATACAACTGATGATTATACTGTCTGAGTTTAATGTATACGAGATTTTTTGCCTCCAAGGATATTATATATTTACAACTCTCACACATTGTGTTATGCTGTTTGAGTAATAGATGACAATCTGTTAGCATGAGACAATTCTTATACTCTCTCAGGATACCTATCCCAATAAGGCTGGCTAGAGAAGGTATGGGGAATTGCTGGTTCGTGATACCAACAGGAATGATTCTGGGAGCAGGGATAAGTATAACTGCTTGGAGTTTGCTTTTAGGATAATGTTTGGTTGGGCTTGCTACTGAGTATTTAAAGTTCAGTACAAAATAACTAGCCTGGAAACCTTCTTTTGCCACCAGCAAGAACCAGCAAACTAATTATAGTAAAAAACTCACTAATTTAGTAATAAAATTAGTGCTAACAGTATCAATGCACTCAATATTAAGCAGTTTTATCAAAGGTCTTTCAGCCTGATGAGTAGTTTAAGAGGAGAGACTTTACAAATTGATACTTGTGTGATTATTGTGTGGGGGATTCTGTTGTCAAATTATCATAAGCGGCAGGCAACAACAGATATACTAGGTTGAAATGCACAAGCATAAAGACAAGATGATGGGTGGGAGGACCCATTAGACTCCTAGCTCTGAGTTGACTGTCCTGGAATTGCCTAAAAGCAAAGACTAGTCCTGAATTAGCCTGACATACACTCACTACATAAAAATAGAACTGTGGTTTAATACCAACTGTTAGACCACTTAAACAGAACAATGCATTCAAACTAGGTAATGGAGTTATTAAAAAAAGGTTTAAAGACCTTAGCTAAAGCAAATATAGAATGTTTAATTTAAAATCAGATGAAGAAATGAAAATTCTTACTATTACAATACAACAGTAATTTCAAAGATTACAGCAAACAGCACCTTTGGAATAATTAGAACCTTAGCTCTGAGCTAATTTGCCTGGAATTGTTGTACTAGCCTGACATATACTCAGTACATAAGAATGAAAATAGAAGTTATGTTCTTACCATAACGTTCCATGTTAGTTGTCTTCTTCTCGCCTTCTTCTTGCTGGATGGGTTCGGAGCCGGCCTGCCCGACTCGGCCACTCTAAAAGCTCGAGAGTTGGTTCCACCGGCTCGAGGCTCCCCTTATATCCCACAATGCTAGGCGAGAGATACCTCAGATCTCGTTTGTAAGCTAACCCCAGCTTATATAGTAACAGTATAACTATAAACAGAGTCCACCTCTAACAACAGGAAGGAAGAAGGGTGCCCTACATCCTGACCCAGGAAATATGCCCAACAGCATATGTCTTAAGAAAGAGGTGGTAGAAAGAGAGGTCACAATCACAACTCCTCTAGGTCTGTCCAGGCCAGGGGGAAGGAGGGTGGGACACAAGAAGAAGGCGAGAAGAAGACAACTAACATGGAACGTTATGGTAAGAACATAACTTCTATATGTTAAGTTGTCTATCTCGCCTTCATTCTTGCTGGATGGGACGGCGTCCCTAGCACCTTGTCCTGGGTGGCCTAACGGAACAGACTCCTGAGAACAGTGGAACCAAAGTTAGCTCTATGCCTAGAAGCTAAATCCAACTTATAATGCGAAATGAAAGTGTGAGGAGTAGCCCAAGTAGCCGCTGCATAAATGGTGTCAATAGGCAGTCTGTCTTGGAAAGCTAAAGAAGTAGCCAAAGCTCTGGTGGAATGAGCCTTAGGTTTATCAGGCAGCTTTTGATGTCTAATCTCATATACAAGGGAAATCAATGATGTTAGCCATCTGGATAATGATACCTTTGAAACTGAAAGTCCCTTTCTGCTCTCCGCATAGGAGACAAACAGCTGATCAGATTTTCTGAACTGTTTAGTTCTATCCAAGTAGTACCTCAATTGACGGTGAACATCCAGGCAGTGTAATTTTTGTTCAGACCTATTGGAATATTCTGGAAAAAAGACTGGTAGATCAATGGATTGATTCAGATTTGATGCCGATACCACTTTAGGCAAAAAGGACGGGTTAGTCCGTAAGGATACTCTGTCCTTATGAAACAAAAGATAAGGAGGACGACAGCTGAGTGCTTGAAGCTCTGAAACTCTTCTAGCTGATGTAATAGCTACCAGAAAAAGAGTTTTCCATGATAACAATTTTAAGGAACAGGAAGCTGCAGGTTCGAAAGGGGGAAGAATCAGAGAAGAAAGAACTAAATTTAGGTCCCAAGGAGAAGGAGGATTTCTTATAGGAGGTCTGAGAAGAAAAACTCCTTTCAAAAAGGCTTTGCAGAGTTTGTGGGACATTAGGGCAGATTCAGAAATACCCACATGAAAGTTAGAAATAGCTGCCAATTGAACTTTAAGTGTAGAGGGAGATGAACCTGCATGGAAGAGTTCAGCTAGAAAATCAAGGACTAGTTGGATGGAAGCGTGAAAGGATCTATGTCCTTTCCTTGTGTCCAATATGAGAAGCGCTTCCATTTACTCAAATAAATCTTCGAGTGGAAGATTTATGGGAAGCTATCAATATATCTCTAACAGAGTGAGATAATTGAGGAAGCCTGGCTAAGGTTGGAACTGGAGGAACCAAGCAGTGAGGTTCAGAGAGGGAGGGAGCGATGAAACTGACCCGACTGATGGATCAAAAGATCTGGAACTAGGTCCAGACTCCACGGTCGCCCAAGAGAAAATGATGTAGAAAGGGGAACCACACTTGTCGAGGCCAGTAAGGAGCAATGAGGATCAATGAGGCCTTCTGAGCGATAGCTTTCTGAATTACTTGAGAGATCAGTGGGAAAGGAGGAAATGCATACAGAAGTCCCCGGGCCAAACTTGGACTAGAGCCGCCTCTGCTGGGTTGGCCTGGTAAAGGGAATAGAGTGAAATATTCTCTGCACTTGCTGTTTTGGGGAGTAGCAAAAGATCGCAGCAAGGCTGACCCCACTTGAGAAAAATTTCTCTCACTACAGAGTCTTTCAGAGACCACTCGTGAGGCATGAGAATAGCTCTGCTCAACTTGTCCGCAATATGATTGGACTTCCGGGATGTGCGTTGCTATCAGAAAACGCTGAGAAGAAATCGCCCATTGCCACAGTCTGAGTGCTTCTCGACACAGGGGTATGATCTGGTTCCGCCTTGTTTGTTGATGTACCACACTACAGACATATTGTCTGTCTGGATTGCAATTGTTCCCAAGGGAAGAGAGTCTTGAAGGGCTTGCAACGCTAAAAGCACTGCTCTCATCTCCAGAACATTTATGTGCAAGTGGCATTCGTTTGGTTGCCATGTGCCCTGGACTGTCCTGCCCTGATAATGCCCCCCCCACCCGATCAGGGAGGCATCCGTTGTCAGTGTAGCAACCGGAGGAGGTGGAACAAAGGGTCTTCCCGACAGGAGATGGGAGGATGACATCCACCACATGAGATGCTTTTTGCACGCTTGCGTGATCACAATGGTGTGAGACATTGGAAGTTCCTGGTATGACCATTGAGTAAAAAGCATCCACTGAAGGATCCGCATGTGGTATCTGGCTAATGGAAGGAGAGGTATGGCCGCTGCCATAATTCCCAACACCTTTAGAACTAACCTGGCTTTGATTCTGTTGTTGTTGAGAAGGAGTGATACCAATTTGTGAATGTCTGATATCCTTTGATGTGTTAGCCTTGCAGACATGTTTATCGTATCTAGATTTGTGCCTATGTAGGTAATAGTACGACAAGGCGACAAAACAGACTTTTCGCAATTTATTGAAATACCCAGGTTTTGACAAACGTGAAAAGTGTAATCTCTGGCCATCAGAAGGAGATGCTTGGTGGGAGCTGTGAGGAGCCAGTCGTCCAAATATGGAAACACCTGGAATCCTTGTCGTCTCAGGTGAGAAGCTACCACTGCCATGCATTTGGTAAACACCCGGGGGGCAGTGGTGAGACCAAAGGCCAGGGCCCTGAACTGAAAATGACTGGTTCCCAGCCTGAAGCGGAGGAACCTTCTGGAGCGTCTGTTCATCTTTATGTGATAGTACGCATCCTGAAGGTCTATAGAGCACATCCAGTTTCCTTTGCCCAAAAGGGGAAGGATGGATTGCAGCGTGACCATCCGAAATCTTGTTTTCTTGACTGATTTGTTCAAGACACTGAGATCCAATATTGGTCTCCAGTCCCCTGTTTTCTTTGGAACTAAAAAGAACCTTGAGTAGATTCCGGATCCTTGCTGGTCTGCTGGAACTGGCTGAATTGCTCTTTTTGTAAGCAGTTTTGAAATTTCCAAAGCTGCTAGATCCCTTTGAGCGGGTGGAACATCTGGAAGGGATTTTTTTGACTGATTTGGAAAGCGAAGAAAGGGGATAGAATAGCCTTCGGAAATGATGGACTGTACCCATTTGTCTTGAGTCAGGGATAGCCAGGCTTCTGGGTACAGTGATATCTTCCCCCGGCTGCCTCCGAAGATGGGCAGTCGGGCAACACCTCAGGGATGCTGAAAGGGCTTGTCAGGGAAGGCTTCCCAATTGCCCTGGTTCTGCGGACCCCCCCTGCCCCTAGGGCGACGTCTACCATTGTTATTCCCACCTCTGCCTCTGGTGGGAACGACTCTGTGCCAGGCGAAGTCCCTTGAGATTGTTTATGGAACCACATCTTTCCACCCTTCTGGCCTTTGGGGTAAGGCCTGGAAGGAGTAGAAAAACAGACTCCGACGGCAGAAAGGGTCTTGCCATCAGTCTCGCACCTAGTCAAGGTTTCTTTCACTTGAGGACCAAAGAGAGATGATCCATCAAAAGGGGAGTTCGTGAAAGACGTCTTGAAAGGGTCCGCAAAATTGCATAGCCGCATCCAGGCATGCCTACGTAAGGCCACACCTGTCCCTGCGGGTCTGCTCGCTCCATCAGCCGCGTAAGAAAGAAGGCGCATGGAGGAGTTGGTTATGGAATTAAGGGTAGCCAGCTGCGTGTTCATCTTATCTTGGAAACCCGCAGCTGTAGGATCCTTTAACATTTCACTCGCTTCCTTGATCAAGTCCCTTTGAAGACGAGTAAAATGGCACAGGTAGTTCAGCGAACGCATGGTAAATGTCGCTGAGGAGAACATCCGCTTCCCGTACCTATCCATGGACCTCGATTCCTTGTTAGGTGGATGGACAGGTACTGAAGGATCAGCTAGTTCCTTCTTTGTGGCAGCAGCTACCACCATAGCATCCACAGAAACTCCTTTTGTTAAAAATTGTTTGTCTGCTGGAGCTGTTATGAACTTAGAGGGTCTCCTGGGAGTGGGGTCCACTGAATCAGGAGCCGTCCATGCCTTCTTAGCAACCACCTGCATGAGGGGGTCGAAGGGGGGGAACACCCAGGAGGTGGAAGGACGAGAGCCAAATGCCTCAAGATACACAGATTCGTCCTCCGAAGGGTTGAGGGCTGGCCAATTTCCCCTATGTTTCAGGATCTCCAGAATGTCTGCAAAAGAGACATCTTCAGAAGGGGAACGGGGGGAACCCTCAGAATCATCCAAATCTGTGTGTTAAATATAGAGCCAAGGAATTCTATAATTGCAACTCAACGGGGGTTGTATATATTATAGGATGTGGATGTGAGAGGCAGAATTGGTATGTAGGACAAACCACTAGAAGGGTTAAATTAAGGATTTTGGAACACCTGGGTGATATAAGGCATAAGAGAATGGAGAGCCCAGTGGGAAAGCATTTCTTTGATAAACATGGGGGGGTTCCAGATGGATTTGTTTTCAGTGTTTTAGGTAGACCCAATGTATTTGGAAATGAGGCCATTTTTCGTGAAAAATCACTTTTGATGGAGTCAAGGTTCATTCTTAATTTGAAAACCATTTTTCCAAATGGGATGAACATGGAGGTGTGATATGTTTGTGATATATATATTTTTTCAGTATATAGATCAGAAATAATGTGTACAGTAAGGTTAGTCTGTGTATATGTTCTTCACATAATTCTCAATGTTTTCAAATATATTTATGAAAATGGCTTGCAAGGATATCATTGTGTGAAAAATAAGTATATATCTTATTGTTAGTATTTATATTCATGTTTATAGTACTAAAATGAAAGTTATTTATTCTCTAATTAATATGTTACATAGAGATGTCAAGTTTGTTTGCTTTAAGTAGTAATGAAACCATGGTAATAAATTAATAATAATATGGTGCATTAATTATCTAATTAAAGATTTGTATAAAAATGGGTGGAGCACTTAGTAAAATGTATTCCAGGAGAAGGCGAAGGCCGAGGTACCAGAATTAAAAAATCAGTTTTGCAGTAGTTGGTGTTCTCCTTTTTGTATTCTACATGCCTTTTTGGTGAAGAAGTGGAGGATTTGTGTATATTTTTGATATCATGTCGGTGGACACTGACTCTATCACCCATTCGGGTGCACCATTGCTACAGCCTGTAAATTTGGCATCTTTATGGAAGGAGAGGGAGGAGAAAATGGCCAACAATGATCCTTGGGAAAGCTCAAGCATTGATTTTTCTGAGAGGTATGTGGAGTTGGAGAGAGCGTTGATAAAAGAAGTTACTACATTCTATGACCTAAAATTACTGGAAAAGTATGTAAAAACCAACATTACTCCGAGGGGCCTTAGGGTGGAACGATTACCAGCCTTTGAATTTGCAGAAGATGAATTGGATTTGTCTGCAGAGTGGAAGGACATTTCAGTGAAGTGTACTTTGGGCTGGCTTGCAGTGTTAATAAAAAGAAATGAGAGAACATTGAGTAGAACTCGTAATTCCATCCTGCTTCTGCAGGAAAAGCTTATAGAAGAAAGCTCGGTGACTGTATTCAATAAAAATATGGACGAAATTAAAAGTAGAGTGTCTAAAATTGAGTCGGAGGTGGTTTCCAGAAAGAAGAGAAAATATCTTCGTGATATCAAAGACCATGAAACAGGCAAACTGTTTTCATGGCAATACAGCTTTAAGAAAAAGCGTGGAGCAGCTCGACGCCATCAGGGCTCCAGGTCTGTTGGCGGTGGTGAAACCCGCTGCCTTCAGCAGATGAGTCGAGCAGCAGGAAAAGTGTGTCGTTCGAGAGCCTGAATACAGAGCAGGACTCTAATATAGGAATTACAGGAACTAGCAATGCAGCCAGTGATACGGATCAATCGGTGGTGCAGCAGAAGGGGAGAGGCCGTCGATTTCAAAATAAGGGGAGAAGGAGGTGAAAAAGCTGTAGGCCCTGGAGGACATGGAAGTATTCTCCCAAAGACTTTTTTCCAGAGGGCGAGAGGGGTTCAACGAGTTCAACAGGACTATGCACAGTCTTTAATGAACATAAGAAGCTGTCTTTATTCCGATAAAGAGGTTTCTTTACAGAATTTTGATCATTTGAGTACTGATGTTGTGGACACTGGTGGAGGTGAGAAATATAATGTAATTAATATTTCTGACTTAAATATAACTGAGAGTGCTAAACAAGTTTTATATAAAGGCACTAAATTTGTACCTGTAAGTTTCCCCTCTCTAGCTGATTTATCCTTGGAAATCAAGCAGTTTTGCAGGAAGTTGTTTTTGAGGGAATATTTTGCTGTTCAAAATTGTTTTAAACACAAACATGACTCCAATATTAATGCTCCATTGACTAACAACTTAAATAATGTTGACGAAAATGTGTCCTTTTTGGAAAATTTAGATGAGTCTTTGTTAAATCTCACACTGCATGAAAATGATCTAGTGGATATATATGCACAGGATGAAGTGTGTGAAAATGGGGGGGGTTTTACCTTTAACACTGGGTATGGTAGACTGACGGTCCCCCATTTATACTGCAAGAGTGATTTCATGCCACCTAGAAGGAACATAGTTATTAGTGTATTTGAAAAAACACTATTAAATACTTTGGGAGAAGAGCATGCAAAGTTTTGTGGACAGGAAAGAAAATATAATTTGAAAAGGGATGAATGGAAAGCTTTGTGTGATTTAAAGGATATGAATAGAAAGTATGTATTCACTCAAGCGGATAAGGGTGGGAACTGGGTAGTTCTTACCAGGGACAAATACAATTCCATGGCTTTGGAACTGTTGAATGATGCCAATATCTATTTAGAGTTACCCCTAAATCCAATGAGAGAATACAACATGTTATTGTTGGAAATATTGGAAAGGGTGAGCGGTTGGTTTTTATCCCCAGGGGATGTTAAAAGGTTACATATTAAGAATCCACTAGTGGCTAGATTTTTTACCATCCCCAAGATACATAAAAATCTCATGGATCCACCCGGACGCCCTATAGTTTCAGGGAAAGGAGGATACCTACAGAATGTAGGAATATTTTTGGATTCCCTTTTAAAGGGATATCTGGAGAGAGTACAATCTCATGTCAAGAATAGTGAAGAGGTGTGTTCCAAGGTTTGTAATATAGCATGGGATGAGGGTTTCTATTGGGCTAGTATAGACGTTAAAGCTTTATATACTAGCATTAGCAAGTGGCATGGTCTAAAGGCAGTGGAGAAAATGCTAGGGATGGACCTAGAACTTTTTTATCATCAGTCTGTTGGATTTCTGTCTCACACAATTGTTTTGAGTTTGAGGGAAAATATTTTTGCAAAAGAGGGCGGCTATGGGGCAGTGTTTGCTCTCATATGCAATATTGTTTATGGCCCATTTTGAGAATAGTTACATTTACCCTCTTTCTTCTATAAAAGTAAGGTAGTCAAATACATGAGATTTATTGACCTTTTATTTTTATGTAGTGGTGTGCCAGAAGAGTTTGAAAATTTTGTGTCAGAGTTGAAGCAAAATAATTGGGGTTTAGATTTTACCTGTAACATAGGGGGAAGATCTATCCAGTATTTGGATGTAGAAATTTATGTGAGTCAGGAAAATATAATTCAGTACAAACCATACTATAAGGAGACTGCAGCAGAGAATTTTCTCCATGCCTCTAGCATGCACAGTGATTCCCTGATTGAATCTCTCCCATTTGGTGAATTTAAAAGAATAGGAAGACACATTTCGGAGAAAAACTTAATACCAGTGGAATTTAACAAAGTGGAAGGAAAACTAATAGAGAGAGGGTATTCTGTCATGAGTATAAAAAAAGCCAGGAGAAGGGTGGAAGATGAGTTGGGCATAACCAGAAAGTCCAGGAAGAGAGTTAGATTTAAAGGGGTGAGATTATCTGAAGATCGTGACACTCAGTGTAAAAACAACAGTGGATTCAGGGAATTTGATGAAAAAATATTCTTTGTAACAAAATTTTCCCATTTTTCTCAAACTTTAAAAGAACTAGTGGATAGATTTTGGCCAATTATTTGTGAAGATGAGAAAATTGGAATGCTTTTTCCATCACGGGTAACCTTTTCATACAAAAGATATTCTAATCTCAGGGAAATTCTAAATTCCAGAAATAAGGATAAAGAGAGTGAAAGTGAGAGAAAGGGATCATTTAGATGTGGAAAATGTAAAGTGTGTGAGTTGATTAGGAATTTGGATGGTTGTAAAATCAATGGGGTTAAATATAGAGCCAAGGAATTCTATAATTGCAACTCAACGGGGGTTGTATATATTATAGGATGTGGATGTGAGAGGCAGAATTGGTATGTAGGACAAACCACTAGAAGGGTTAAATTAAGGATTTTGGAACACCTGGGTGATATAAGGCATAAGAGAATGGAGAGCCCAGTGGGAAGCATTTCTTTGATAAACATGGGGGGGTTCCAGATGGATTTGTTTTCAGTGTTTTAGGTAGACCCAATGTATTTGGAAATGAGGCCATTTTTCGTGAAAAATTACTTTTGATGGAGTCAAGGTTCATTCTTAATTTGAAAACCATTTTTCCAAATGGGATGAACATGGAGGTGTGATATGTTTGTGATATATATATTTTTTCAGTATATAGATCAGAAATAATGTGTACAGTAAGGTTAGTCTGTGTATATGTTCTTCACATAATTCTCAATGTTTTCAAATATATTTATGAAAATGGCTTGCAAGGATATCATTGTGTGAAAAATAAGTATATATCTTATTGTTAGTATTTATATTCATGTTTATAGTACTAAAATGAAAGTTATTTATTCTCTAATTAATATGTTACATAGAGATGTCAAGTTTGTTTGCTTTAAGTAGTAATGAAACCATGGTAATAAATTAATAATAATATGGTGCATTAATTATCTAATTAAAGATTTGTATAAAAATGGGTGGAGCACTTAGTAAAATGTATTCCAGGAGAAGGCGAAGGCCGAGGTACCAGAATTAAAAAATCAGTTTTGCAGTAGTTGGTGTTCTCCTTTTTGTATTCTACATGCCTTTTTGGTGAAGAAGTGGAGGATTTGTGTATATTTCTGACGTGATGGACTCAGGTGAATCAATGTGTTTCCTCTTACACTTCCTCTTCCGAGGGGGCTCTTCTGCCAAATCAGGAGAGGCCTCGGAAGAGGATGAAATCCCCACAGGGGTTTCCTGAGGAGCTGGCTCTCTGCGGTCCGGGATGAGGGAGTGAGTCGACTTAGCCTGAGGCACCATAGAGGGTGGGGTGGACGGAGCCGACTGTGGAGTAGAGCCAGGCTCTAACACACTCCGCATGACCTCGAACGCACCCCTGTCAGGCAGAGCCAGAGGTCCCCGCTCCGAGAAGCTAAGAACCCCCCTCGGCACCGACAGTGATGGCTCGAGGTCGATGTCGGAGCCGAACTCACCAGCCAAGCACCGAGAGGAGGAGGGGGTCGGACAAGGGTCCGATGCCACTCACCTGAGCCGACGAGGGAAGTCCGCCGAGATTCCTCCAAAGAAGAAAACGGAGCCGACGGGCAAGACAATTGTATCGGCTCGCGAACACAGTCTCGGTTCCGACGACCCGGCTCCGAGCTCAAGAGAGACGAAGGAGGAATATGTTGAAGGACCGGGGCAGGCATCGACTGATGAGTCGGGCTCTGAAGCATCTGGGCCAGTGCCTCGGACTTAAGTAGTCGACTCACTACCCTCTGAAGGTCATGATCCGATAGCCTCGATGACCTAGAGGAGTGAGATCTTTGGCTCGTTCAGACAGCAGGGGAGATCTTGGAGCCAAATGAACGGAGCCAAGAGATGGTGACCTGGACCTCTTCCTAGTTGTCGGCTCCGAAGGTCTGGTCGGAGCCGACGGAACTTCTACTACCTCGCCCGCCGAGCAGGGGACACAGAAACTGTGGACGGAGACTCAACGGCACCAGGCGGAGCTGATGAAGACAAAGGTAGAGAAACCTAGGTCTCGGCTCAGTAACGGAGCCAAGACCTAGATGCCTTAGAGGGCTTCCCTGTTGAAACAGACAGGGAATCCTCTGGCTTGAGTAAGCCTCTAAGAATCAATTTATTCTTTCTTTCCTGCAGGACCCTGGGGCTGAAGCCATGGCACACAGCACAGGAGTCCTGCAGGTGCAAAGGCCCCAGACAATAGACACAAGAAGTGTGGCGTCTGTCAGAGACATTTTCTGACAGCACGCATCACACTTCTTGAATCGAGACCTTTGCTTCTTTAGACATTTTGTTTAAAACAGGTGTACACAAACACGCACACAGACACACTAGTTACACCCTGTCAAAATTAACTTATAATAAAAGCAGTACTAGAATTTTAATAAAATAATGCACACACACTCCACTAGGGAAGGAAAGGCCTATAGGCCCAAGGGAAGAACCTAAGGTTCTTGAGGGAAAAAAACGGAAAATTTTTTGGGAAGGTATAAAAAGTTTTCTAACTACACTAAACTAAGTAAATATATTAAATTAAAGGGGTTTTTAAAGACTGATTTCACCAAGAAATAGTACTTACCAGGAACCGGTAGAAAAACCAACCTCGAAGCTGTAGCGGCAAACGAGATCTGAGGTATCTCTCGCCTAGCATTGTGGGATATAAGGGGAGCCTCGAGCCGGTGGAACCAACTCTCGAGCTTTTAGAGTGGCCGAGTCGGAGCCGAGGTCGGCTCCGAACCCATCCAGCAAGAATGAAGGCGAGATAGACAACTTAACATCTTGTGTTCAATACCAACAGTTAGACCACTTAAAACAGCAAAATGCTGTGCAACTAAGTACTGGGATTATTAATATTGGTGTAAAGACCTTAGCTAAAACACATATGGACTTTTAAAATGAATTTAAACTCAGATCAAGAAATAAAAACAGTTATCTTTCTTTCTCTATGTAATTGAACTATTACAAAGCAACAGTAATTTAAAAGATCACAACAAACAGCTTTGGAATTCTAAGACCCTTAGCTCTTAGTTGACTGGCCTGGAATTGCCTTAGTTCAAAGATTAATCTTGAACCAGTCTGACATTCACTCAGTACATAAAATGGAACCTGGATTTAATATCAACAGCTGGATCACTTAAACAGCAAAATGAGGTACAACAGACATAAAAATTAATTTAGTATCAAATCAAGAAATTAAGACACATTTTTCCTATGTAATGGCACCATTACAATAAAAAATAGAAATAGCTGAAAGGATTTGTGGATATCTCAAAACAAATATAACATTTATGTATTTGGGCACTATAATAGTGGAAACAGTGAAAGTAAGAAGATGCTGGGAATTCAGATTTTCTGAAAGGGTAATAGATGGTTACTGCTGAAAACTTTAGCAAGAAGGCTAAATATTTTTTTCCTAATGAGGAAATAGAGATAGGAGCCATGTAGGAGTTCCAGGTTTCAAATATAAGAGATTATATATAGGTAAAAAGGAGAAGACTTGTCCTTTGGTATGTAAAAAACAAAAATAGGAAAAGCAGTTATGAAAAGTATTGTAGATGGGAAAGAAATGGCTGTATTTGAACAGGGAGTGATAAGGCCGATAGGTATTTCAAAGGTGTGTGTGTGTGTGTGTGTGTGTGTGTGTGTGTGTGTGTGTGTGTGTGTGTGTGTGTGTGTGTGTGTGTGTGTGTGTGGGTGTGTGTGTGCTAAAGTGATAATGTGTGAGGGTAAACGTGAGAAGAATTAGTAAAATAATTACAATAGAAGAGTTAAACCAAAGGAATGTATTTTGGAAGATTAAGAAGTCAAGCAACCCCAGACATGATGTGGTACAGGTTCGGTTTTTGCATATGTTAGAAGGAGATAAGTTATTGTTTAATTACTTGAATACTGAATGAGTATTTGTGTAGAAGAATGGAGGGTAGCACAGTAAAAGAGCTATTTTAAATATATTAAAAGTAGGGATAGCAGAGTTATTGGAAATGGAGGAATATATCTTTAGTTAGTGCAGATTCTAACATTTTGGCAATCATAGCACCCACTATGTTAGTCAAAATTGCATAGACTATTTTGAGGAAGAAATTGGTGTCAAGTAAAAAACGTTTTAGTACACTATCTCATAAATGTATATTATTAGTCAAAGAAAGAATGCATTCATGAAATATACCCAACAGGTTGAAGCAGAATAACTATTAGGCCTTATACGAGTGGGAGTCTAGGACAGCTTTGACATATTTATAGCTATTAAGCAAGAGAGCTAGATGAGTTCTTTGTGATTTGATTTTTGTAGATGAAGTGGTATTAAAGTCAAAATATAGAGGAAAAGGAGGTATGGAAGCTTCTTGATGGAGTCATGATAACAAAAGTCTTACTTTATAAAGATGATACAATATGTCTTGAAAGATGGAAGGGAAACATCTTGAATTACTGAAAAAATAAAGTAAGAGTTTAGATGAAAGGGGCTAGAAAAAATGAATAGATCAGTAAAGGTATGAAAGTTAGTATTTGCCAGGGCATGGGCTTTAAATCCACACTGCTGTCACTGGTATTTCAGAGAAAGAGAGGCTATGTTATCTCGATCCATACCACTGTCCTGAGTAATAATATAATGATAATACTTTTAATAGCAATTATAATAATAATAATAATAATAATAATAATAATAATAATAAAAACATTAAGTGTTCATGAGGGTATTTTCCTCAAAAGAGTCAATGTCAGGTTATCCATAAAGAGACTAAGTGTCAGTAATTGAAGAAGAAAGATAAGTAGATGTAAATTCTCATTATGTTTATCTGTTTATAAGCTCATTTTACCAGCCTGCATCTCTCTTAGCTGTATTCCTTCTCATCCCCTGTCTTATGTTAATAGATTGCATCTGTTTTTTAAGCCATTAAGCTATTTAAGTCAGTGGGGTTTTTTGTTTGTTTTTCTGACTCTGCAGTTTCTAGATAAAGAGTTATAAGCTTCTTAAGCCTTTACAGCTGCACTGATTTTGTAATTTAAGTGCTTAGCTACACTGTTTTTGCCTTTTAAGTGATCTGACTTTTGAAATTATATCTTGCTTGGTAGACATTGTGAGCCCGCTTGAGTTTCATAAGTTCTGATTGCTTCTGGCAGGAGGGGGTGCTAACATTTTTTCACAATTGTAAGAGTCTGTTATCTATCATAGCTGTTTTTCTTCTTGTTTCTTATCTTAAGTTAATAGTTTGCATCTGTTTTAGCTGTTTTAAGCCATTAAGTTCTTTTAAAGAATTTTTTGTTGTTTTTGTTGTTTCTGACCCTATAGCATCGGAATATAATGTTATAGCATCTGGATATAATGCTATAAGCTTATTTAAATCTTTATTCAATAATACAAGAAAATGGCCACCCTGTTTTTTGGCTTTGAAGAGATAGGACTTTTGAAATTAAATCTTGGTTGTCCTTTTGATAGAGAAATTGTGGACCAGGTTAAGTTTCATAAGTTTTGATTTTTTTCAAAGCAGGAATAGGGTTGCAGCTAAGATCTTTTGTTGTTTGAGGCCAAGAGCCTTTCATTTAATTCTTCTGATACACTTCAGTTGAATGACAGCAACATTACTGATTTATGAATGATTAAAGACAAATGAGCGAAATAACTTTCATTGAACCTCCTAGGTAACATATTTTTTTTTGCAAGAGGGAGGCTCTCCATGTGGGGGAACACTCCTTCCTTAAACTGAAATATACTTACAGTATATAGTGCTGTTGATCAAGTGACAGGCACCGAAGTCTTCAAACCATAGCTCTCAAACTCTCTCTAACATCCAGAACCATGGGCAAATTCAAAAATAATGAGTGACAATCAGGGACACTTTGTAAAAATATCATTACCATTAACTTGAAAAGCTGACAGAATTAGAGAATGTGTCTAAAATATCAGTATTATTAACTTGAGAAGCTGACAGAATTAGAAAATGTGAATTAATATGCATTTTCTGAAGTTAAAATACATCATCATCGACTCCCTTTTCCCCATTTTCTACATGGGGTCAGGTGCCGTGTCAACTGCTGCCATCTTTCTTTATTCGATGCCACTCTCCTGCCTTCTTCGACACTTCCAGCTGACTGTTGCAGATCTTCTCTCACACAATCCATCCACCTCTTTGCTGGATGCCCATGTTTTATATTGCTTTCTTCCTGTCTGTCCTAGACCTTTTCTGTATATGTGCTTGAACCACCCTAATCTGTTCCCTTTGGCATTTTCTGCAGCAGGGATCTACTTTGGCTTCTCCTCTTATGTCCTCAGTTCTTCATCAGTCCCACGGTGCACATCATACCATCCATCACAGACACTTCATCTCCATCACCTCTAGCTTCCCCAACTGCTCTACCTTTACTGCCCAGATTTCTCTACCATACAGTAGTACTGGTCGCACCACTGTTTTGCACACCTTATTTTCAGCTTCTTCGGCATTCTTCTGTCATAAACTACACCTGACACTCCATACCACTTGACTGCAGCCCCTCTGACATTAGCATTGACCTCTTCATTCAGACTTCCCTTCTCCTCAACCACCAATACCAGATACTTGAAGTTGTTAACCTGTTCCACTATCTTTCCTTCTATCTCAATTCTCAGCTTCCTCTGATTTCCCCTTGGCTGCCATTACAACTTTCTTATCTGTACTGAGTTTCATCCCATGTGCCCTCAGTTTTGCATTCCATCGTCTTATCCTTTGCTGATGTTCTGGCTCAGAGTCTGCCTGTAATGCCATATCATCTGCATACAGCATTTTGTTGATCTGCCCCCTCCAACCTTTTGACTAATGAAGTACATCACTAGTATAACTAGCAGTGAGTTCAGAACTGAACCCTGACGCATACCCACTCCCACTGGAAACCTGTCTGTGAGACAGAACACTGTTCATACTTGAGTCACTGGGTCCAGCTACACAGCCTGCACTAATTTTACCAATGTTTATCGAACTTCATACTACTGCAGGACTGCCCAAATCAGCTTCATGATACCTTTCTCATATGTTTTTCTCCAAGTCTAGGAATGCTCAGTTGTACTCTTTCCTCATCTCTAGCTTCATCTCAACTAACTGCCTCACTGCAAACATCAGGTCTGTTCTGCTGCATTCTGATCTGAATCTGAACTGCACATCTCCCATTTTACCTTCTACTAATATGCATATTAATTTATCAATCACTGTCTCCAGAACATGCGATGTGACAGGATTTTTATACCTCGGTATTGTCCACAGTATTGAATGTCTCCTTTGGTCTTGCACACTGGCACCAGTATGCTTATTCTCCAGTCATCTGGGAAATGCCTTTATTTCCATGAATACCCACAGGAGCCATTTCTCCCATATCATACTAAGTATCATTATCATATCTGTTGTGACTTCATCTGAATCTGCTGCTTTCCCTGACTTCATTTTTCTTAATGCTGTTCTCATTTCTTCTATGGTAGGCTGTTCCTCATCTCACATTGTAGGCTATGTCTGGGGTAGTCCAGTTTCTGTGGAGGTTTCTTCATTCAGAAGCTGTTGGAAGTATTCCTTTCATCTGCCTTTGACATCATGTGGACTGGTGAGCAGGTTGTTCCTGGCCTCCTTTATGAAGGGTGACTAACAATCTTCTTTATTTCTTTATTGATTTATTTATTTATTGGCATTTGATTAGTTGACTTTCTATCTTTCCCTTGCAACCTGATTGAGTTTCATTGTGCCATGCACTGCCTCAATTTCCAGAAGCTGGTAGAGTGTCTCTGATGCCATGTTCTTTGCTATTACAACTCCGTTCTTAATCACTAAGTATTCCTTCCTAGCCTGGACCATATTTTCTGTCTTCCACTTTTTCCTGCACTCCTTCTTTCTTTTGATGACTTCCTGGACCTCTTTATTTCACCACAATATTTCCTTATCTACCTTATATAAATACCTGGCTTGGCCACGTTATCTGTTCTCTAGTCCTCACACATGCTGTTTTGAGGTGCTGCCATTCTTCTTCAACTCCACCTATTTCCTCTTCTTCTTGAGGTGCTAGATCAAACCACCTATAGCCATATTTTACACCACTGAGTCACTAGATCTGTGTTCTCTTATCTTGAAGATACTGTGCACAACAGTAGATGTGCAAAGCGGTTGGTCTGTACAACTCTTCCCCTTATAGGGCACCATGTAGAGTCTCTGCTAGTGCCCACAGCTCCATTCTTTAGTGATTTGAAGAGGGAAACAGTATGCTTTTCAGAGGTGGAAGGAGCTCAATGGAGATGCAAGGAGAACATGCAAACTCCAAGCAGGCATTAACTGGAGATCAGGATTGAACCTTGTACCTTGGAATGGGAGGCAAAGTCTAATCTTTATGCCAACTGGTCTTTTTTACTGAAGTATAGTATAGTAGTCCATGAAAAGAAGACAAAAGTAGCATTGATCACTGAAATTGCTACACCCAGTGACTGCATTGTCTTATGTACAGAGACACAAAGTCATAAAATACCAAGATTTGCAGGCAAAAATGAGGGCAATGTGGAAGAAGGATAGCCAGACAGTTCCAATTGTAGTAGAAGCAACAGGTTCTATAAAAAAAAAAGAATTTAAAATCATACTTATATATGTTACCAATACATATAACTCTGAATTGCAGGAGTCATTACTGGGCACATTGTAGGTGCTGCGAAGGGTACTTCTGTCTAATTTCAAAAACTGAAACAATATTAATTTCAAGAACTTTAATCATACTTAGACTTAGGAATGGGGTCCATTCCTGTCATGGTATTAGAAACTCAAAAGATCTGGAGAAATTAAAAAGTCTAAATACATATAACTGAAATTATTGTCATGATTTGTTACATGTAATTCAACACCTTTTTTTGCCAAAAATTGTGATTTTTTTTTTTTTAGGAGGGATTAGGTAGGACAGCATATAACTCATCCTCTTAGATTAGAACAATAAATCTGAACATCCCCTAAAATAATGGAGGGACAAAGGCCCAAAAATAGGGACAGATTTTAAATATCATTCTTGTAAACCTAGAAAGTTGCTAAAATAACAAGATTTGTGCTAGAATGCTGTTCTGAAAGATATGGCGTCTACAAAATCAGATATATGTAATTATGTAGTGACTTCAGTCCTCAGTGATCCTCAGTGATTTGCTAAAAAAAGCACATAGACTAAAAATGGAAGGGAAAAATCTAGACAGTTGAGAGGTATGAAGGATAGAACAGAATTCCGAGCAAGATTTAAGGTCAGTTAAGAGGTATGTCTTCACCTTCTGTTTGTCCCAGTCTCAGATTATTCAGTAAGAGGCTAAGTGGTGCAAACTGAACAAGAAAAATAAGTGGCTGGATATTGTACATTGTTTTTTTTTTTTTAATCTGTTTTAATTCCATATTAACAGTCAGTATCTGTCTTAGCTGTTTTCCCGCATTAGTTCTCTTGAGTTCATAATTTGCATGAGTTTTAGCTGGTTTAAATCATAAAGCGATGAAAGCTTTTTAACCCTTTATTCAGCAAGTCTTGTAAATATTTGCACTGCTGTTACCTTTAAAGTGATCTGACTTTTGAAACTAAATACTGTTTGTTCTTTTGTGAGGGGAAATTGAGAACCAGATGTAGTTGCATACATTATTGCTTCCAGGTGGGTGAAGATTTGCAATTAAGTGCTTTTGCTGTCTGAGGATAATTTCAGTCTTTATCTTCTGTTGTGCTAGTCTCAGGATACCCAACAAGAGGCAAAGTGGTTGAAACTGGACATAACAAACTGGTTGCTGTCATTAATCACAAAATTGTGGTATGAACTCACAAAGTTGTGAAATCATTGCACTGATTTATAAATAGCCATTTTTTGATTTCATCTTTGGCATGACTATTGGCATTGCATATCATTGCTAGTTATCAATGCCCTTAAATGAATGACAGTTCCCATCCTTTGGCAATAACTCAAAATTAGTTGAGAATCACCTCATGTTTAACAAAAACACACCAAATTATGCCACAGCAACCAGTTTAAGATAACAGACACAAAAACATCATGAATAAGGTCATTTACAAATTTGCAACATGAATTATAACTGAACAGTCATACCTTATCAAAACTTCAGTAGACAGCATTGACCACTCATGAACAATTTGACCTCAGTACAAGCAGTGTAACATTTCTATGCTGTATGTGTCCTGAACACAAATTAAGAAGCAAAGTAACTTTGCTCATATTTGTAAACGCCAAACAATGTCACAAAAATGGGAAAGAAAGAGAAGAGGGGAACAACAGAAGCTTAATCTTAAGGAATCTTCTCCACCATAAACCATGTAACATGTGCATCGCTACATTTAATGGCATGGGAGGGATGCATTAGTACAAACACATGCCAAAAGACTGAAATCCTATCTGAACGGTAACCTCAAAAATCATTAGACCCATCCCCATGGTCTACCTCACTTCCTCCTCCTAAGCTCACATAGCCTCATTCCCATTCTTACCCTTTCCCTACCCACTAAATCCTACCCTAAGCCTTATTAAACAATACCCAAGAACCTACCTGCACTCCTACCATCCCAATCTTTCTGCCTCTAAGAAAAGACACTTCTCTTCCTATGATAAAAACTCATAAGATGATTTTGCATCTGCTAAGACTTTGCCATAGAATGCACAAATATACTGATGTCCATTAATGTCTCCACAATTTTTAAGTGTCACTAAATACCTTTAACTGCATTAGATGAGGGCTAAAAATTGTATAAAACATGCACTTTGGCCTCTTGCATCTTACGTTTAAATATCATGGTTCCACCATTGTCATTTCATACCAATCTATTTAAATATTTATGCATCTGTGGAAGTAAACTATGATAAAAGAAATGAATAATAGATTTTTGTGAACAACAAACTGGTTTAAAAACCTCTAATAAATGCAATCTTAGTGCTTTAGTGCATGTTTAATGGAGACATGAATGCATCTAAGAATCCATGGGTCTTGAGAAAGTTTCCAGGCTGTTTACAAATCAGTGTCTCTTTATCCTTTCCATTAAAATACATTTTAAAGATAAGGTTGCCATATTTTTAATAATCCCTAGATCCCTAAATAGCTTCTTGAAAATCAGAAAAAACAAAACCTCTATCAGTACATATAACTGAAGTAAGAAACTTCATTCAAGGTAATGAAAGTTCGTCAATCTGAAGTCAACCCCACAAGTTATAAAATGGAGGCATGCATTTTTAAATTCATGAGGGGCTCAGATGCTGACATATTTAAATGTATACCTTGTCCATGCTAGTAGACTTACCATCTGAATATCCATATGGTCCGGTGGATGCACCAGAAAGAGTAACATGCATACTGGATTCCTTTTGTCCATGAGCATTTGCCTTGCAGTTAGAGACAGTGGAAGGCCTTCTTCATGACCATGTAGACTTGACTGTGTAAGTTGCCCAGTACTCAGAAGAAATTTGTTGGCCAGTTTAATGTTGCAGATGTCTTTCCAGAAGAAATACCATTTCTTCTTAGGGGGATCGTCAACAGGCACTTAGAATAGTGCAAGTCCAAAACTAATAGGTCCCAATAAGTCAGCCCACTGACATTAGGAAACTATTGAGTTCTTGTTGAAATTCATTCCCTCTACATAGTGAGTGGAAATCAAGAAGGAACCTACTGTTTATTCCTGCTGCAGTATTTAGACATGAGTATAGTAAGATCCTCTGATACCTGGATAAGTGTTGAATTGGAAGATGCAGCTACAACTCTTCTGTTTACATTATATCTACATGAAGTCGTGGATGCTGTGTAATGAAGACTGCTAAAATAACTGAAGCAGTTTTACTTCTATGCAGTCACAATGATATTCAAACATTCATATGATGTAAACTGCTAAATAATTATAAAAAATTAAATGTTGTTCAGTTCTTTCCATAAGCACTTTGAATACTTTCCTTTATGCATGGATCAGAGAGATTTATTATCTTGAAAAATCTTAATTCCATATTCAAATAGATTAGCATATATCAGAGTTTACTGCACCTTGTAAGTGTCTTAGTTCCTCCATAGCCTTTGCCGACTTGAAGTTCAAAGAGACACTCATAGATGTATCCCTGCCTCTGGTAAATGTTGTTTTATTTCCATCTAAAAGAATAAAAATGAATGGGAATGTAAAGAATAACTATAGTTTATACTGGATGTATGCATGACTGGAGTCAGAGACAGATCATGATCAAATGGGGCCCTAAGTAGGGTAATGGACCACCCCCCCAGCAATTCCAGTGTCCCATTACTTAGCTGTCTCCCTCCAAGTACCATAAAAAAACATTCAAAATTGTATGTGTATACCATTTTTTTCTTTAGCTTTTGCAGTGATTATTTTCTTCTTTAGCTTTTGCACTGATTACAGAGATGTGAATTTTAATCTGAAACATAACTCAAATTTTATAGTACACACACACTGATGGCCATTTGCTAAACTAAAAAAAAGCAGCTGCACCTTAACCATTATGCCAGCCTCACAAACCATAAGAATTAATTACTAGGCTTACAGTCCAGTGGACCATTGAGGAGCCTAGCCTAAATTTCCAGTTATCCCAAAGCACTCTCTGGTTAACTGTCTTTCTCAAGAACAGGGCATAAATATTAGGCAAAGTTAAAGATGTTCTGTAAAAGTGGACACAAGTAATAGAACCCTTGTCCAAATCACTGAAAAGGTTATCAGAACAGGTATTAACTGTGAAACTCTAATGACTGACATTGACTGTAATCTCAGTGATTTACCCCCCACCAAAAAAAGCTAAAAACATTTGATGTATTGAATTAAGGCTCTTGCCTCTTGTCGTCAAGATACTGTGTTTGAGTCTGAGCAGATCATTTAGCTAAATTATCCTCTCTAACTAGGGCATTTCAAACACACACACACACACACACACACACACACACACACACACACACACACACACACACACACACACACACAAACAGTTGTTATTCCACTCCATTTTGCTGCTGTACATTAAGGAACACTGTTATCCATTCATTTCATAATGAATGCTCATAACTGCATAGCATTACTCCACTACTGAAGAAATGTGTAGCATATAACTCACACATTGAGTTAAACATACAATTAATACTGTATTCTGCAGAACTCACTAGTGTATGTACCTGCCCATTCTGCTTAAATATCACACCATCTCTACATGCGTGCTTAACACTGTCTCATTGGCTAAAAACAAGAAACAGCAGGACATGGTCAAAGCAGGATATTTTTAATCCTTAAAGCAGCATGCAGGCTAAACAGAGTAGGAAAACTTTTCTTTTTTTAAAGCTCATTAATACCTATGTGGTGTAAAATGTTGCACCTCTTGCAGTCTACATAGATCTTTGCATTACAGAGCATTTTTTGAAAAATTAACTTAAAAAATATAAGACAATCAAGGCTTTTCTACTGTAGGACATTGTAGATTAACAATCTTAGTGTCATTTTATTAATAAATCCTTCACCTTTCTGATCCTACCTGTTAATACCTGGTAAGCCACTTAATGAAAAGTCATACACAAGGAAGGTCTAGATGCCCTAAGGAACTATGGGTGTTAACTGGAAGTATACAAAAAGGTGCTATAGAATTTAATGTTGTGGCCGGGGCCCCTAGCCAATACAGGGAGCTAGGCAGGTGCATAGGTTGCCTAATGCTGTCCTAACTGCAGTGCATATTTAATAACAATTTGTCTTAATTTACAATGTGATTTATCAAAGTTTGAGCTGTATACCTCTTAATCAAATAATGCAACTTGATTTTGTTACAACGTCTAAATATTTTGTGGAATGTAAGTGTTTTCTTAACCTGAAAGATTGCATGATTCTACACAAAAATACTTTTTCAGTCTTTGTTCCCAACTTGATCATATGACAGGTAGTCTAAGTTGTGATGTATGTGTATAAGTGTTCAAAAATATTTCTGTTTGTGTTGGGCTGGAAGTCAACATTTATCTGTGTCATCTTTAACTGTTTCTATATTCCACTTTGATGACAGTACTATTAGCTAACTTTAGTGAATCCACTTGAAATGTGTCTCTTATTACTACATACTGTATTTATTTTAATGTGTTCTTGAGTGTAAAAGTGTTAAATGTCTTTAAGGATTTCTCAGGTGTAAAAACAAAGATGGTGCAGTTGTGGAAGTAAACTTACAACTTACCATAACTTTAAATGCTTGAATGATTACTGCAACAGTAGCCTTAGCTATATGGGCTTTATCTTTATAACAGCTGGCCAGCTTACAAAGCTTACGGCATCTTCCATGCACCCAGAGAATTGACAGGTTGAATAGAATTTTAGTCAATCATTAGACTGGGTGGCAAGCCTTTCAAAGCTTTCACGCCAGCTAAAAGAGGGAAAAGGGACAATACGCAGTCAATACAATTTAATGTTTACATCTTTGCAACAGCAACTGCAAAATGAAAAATACATGCCAAAAAACTAAGAGGAGTGGATGAAGGGAGCAGCTACTGCTTTGTAAAAGTATGTATAGAAGACCACGTTACTGCCTCTAGCATATTTCTAGAGACCACCCCTTTCCAAAATGTCAGTGATGAAACCAAGGCACTAGTAGTACATGCCTTGACACTGCCTGGAATTGACTTGCTCTGGTGGGTATAATAAAAGGATATAGCATGACGCAACCTTTGAAAAAGTCTGTTTTCACATAATTTGTCATTTTTAACTTAGTAAGAAATGAATATAAGAGTTTCTGAAGGTTTACGTTCTGTCAAGATAATATCTCTTGGGGCAGAGCCTAGATGGCCAACTGAGAGCAGTAAATTTTGAGAGCTCCATAAACTAGTATAATAATATAGGAAAATTTTATTATTTTTTAAGTTTAAAATGTTAGAAATCTATAGATAAACTACTAAACTACATAAATATAAATTTTGGTGAAGATATACAAAAAATTTCCTGTCATGTAACTTGGAGATATATTGAGTCACTGAATATGAACAACTCAAGGAATTCTCACCCAGATGCTTCTTTGAAAAAAAGAACTGCAATTGATGACATCTACCTGAGAGGAACTGTCTTTGAAGATGGATGGCTTTAAAAATGACTTAGAAACCCTCAAAATAAATTCTCAAAAACAGACTGATACTCTTAAGGAACTATTACAGCAACACCATACAAAAATAACAAATATAGAGACTTCTCTAAATGACATTGAAGGGAGATTCAAAGAGAAAGAATTCCAAAAAGAATTTCTGCTTAAACAAAATACATGACTGCTTAACAAAATAGATGACTTAGAAAACAGGGAAAGGAGTAACAACATAAGGATCTTTGGTCTGCCTGAAAACACTGAAGGTAAAGACATTATTTCATTTTTAACAATCTGGATTCCTGAATTTTTAGACTTGAAAGAGGCACTTTCATTTGGAATTGAAAGGATGCATAAAGCATTGAGGAAACTTGCTTCTAACTCAACAAATACTCCACCTAGATCCACAGTTATAACATTTCTTTCATTTCTGGACAAGGAACTAATATTAAAATCTGCTTGGAGAAAATCACCCTTAAAATACAATCAAAGTCTGATAAGGTTTTATAATAATTATTCTTCCAGAATACTAGAACAAAGGAAAAAATGCTGGCCAATAATACAACTGTTGAAACAAAACAACATTAAAGCACAGCTGGCCTTTCCAGCCAAGAAAAAAATACTTTTTGACAATGAGATGTGAACCTTTAATGACTTAGAAGAAGATAGTATATTCATCAAAAACAACAACATAGTGTCTATGCCAGAAGAAATGGAATGGATGGCCATTACTCTTAAAAGAATAAAATAAATAAATCCTTGGACTGATACTAGAAAGAAGAATCAAAAAACTGATTCCAAGATAGCTGTCCCCAAAAAATAACTCGTACAACTACATCTCTCAAAGTATCAACTGATACGGTACATCACTTGTCATCTGTTTTTATTTTAAAATAAAGGAAGGGTTCTTAAACAGCTGAGAAACAGTAATGATTTATTCAGAATGTTCAAAGAGTCCAATAATTCTTCACAAACAAAGGTAGGTCAAGATGGGTTACTATTTACATTATATATAAGCCAAACAAAGCAACATATAATACAAACATAGAAGTTTCTATTCCCCTACTTGAACTTAATGAATACTTATCTGGTTCATTTTTCATTGATTTTACTTATAATAATTTAAGTACTTAATTAACTAATTCAACAAGGTACCATTCATCAGAATTCAGACTCAAATGTAACAATTTAACATCATATAAAATAGCAGTAACAGTAGAGTATTTTGAAAAAAAATGTTGTCATGGAGACTAATGCCTTCTTCAGTTAAAGTATGATTTAGAAATGTCATGTTTATCCTGGTTAAATAATAGTAGCAAGCTCTTAGTGCAAATGTCATAATTATTCTGTCTAAATATAGTTAATAACAATTATGGCAGGTATCACAGCTATGAGTGCTGTTTGATCAATCCTGATATGGTGTGCTTGGATGCAGCTGTGTCTGGCAGCTAGTACAAATGTCATTATAATTCCGTCTAAACATATATATATATATATATATATATATATATATATATATAGATAATAAAAGGGCTGTTTTAAACCACGTGTACACATATTGACTGTCTCCCATCACTTCATTTAACTCATTAAGTTGATTCTTGGAAAAAAATAAATAAATAATAAGCAGTTTTATATTTAAAATGTATTTTGGTCCAAACACATCAAGGACTTACATAAGAGTGGAAGTCTGAGTTATTGTGAAAGACTAAGAGCACTTGGTCTTGTGCAGTACCCTTTGCAATGGTCTGGGAGTGAGCTTGCTTGGATGCGTTGGGCATATGGGGATAGCTGATTCTAGGGGTGTTTGGGGTTGCCATTAAGTACTAGAGAGTCATCATATTTCCTTTGTGGAAATATCTGTGGGAATGGTAGGTGTATTGAGTGGTTCACTGGCAGAGTGGCCACTGCATGGAACTTGCTGGTAAAATGGAACCGGCCAAATATTGTTTTGGATATTTTAAGAACAACCTGGAAACACACCACATGAATTAGTGAATGGTATTCTGGCAAAACTGGATGGGCATTGTTGCTCATGCTTGAAGTACTGATATGTGTGTATGTAAGGATGGAAATATACTTATAACAAATAAGAAACTAGAAGGGTCTCATAATTTAAAGTCTATGGACTGTATAAACATGCTTGGAAGGAGCTAATAATAAGAATAAACATTACAGCTTGTGGTCTCTCAAATAACTAAGCAACAGCCAAAAAAAAAAAAAAAAAAAACACACACACAATAGTTATGTAATGTATGCTTTTAGTAAATCTAGACATAAAATATATAATTGTCATATAAGATGAAGCAGTCTGCTGAATTTAGATATTACAGGATTTAATAACATGGGCTTGTGTATAATAACACTACTGTCTTAACTTGTCATAAATGACATACACTGCATTGAACAGCAATGGGAAGCATGATGATTTTCTTATATAAGTAAATATGTGTAACAAGTTATGTAATTGCTTTAACTTGAATTGTAGTTTTTGTAACCCCTCTTGGCCATATATAATACTTAAGAGGTTACCAAGATAACTAATGTTTTATACAAGACATCAAACTGAAAAAGTTGTTCAAGGGAAACAATAGAAGCCTGAACTAGGAATGCCACAGAATGTAACAATCATATTCTGAACAAACAGTATTAAATTGACAATAATCACTCAGTGTAGGCTTTGCTGATTATACAAAATAGAATGTTGCCATTTAAATCTAAAAACCTTCAGTATATGCCATAAACTGACAATTTATGAATATGGAAAGGGAATTTGTAATCATTAATCACAATAAGTGAATTTGTTGTTTTTAACCTATACTTTCTCACATTTTATAAATAAGAAATGGCAGATATGAAAATCTTTATGTGTAGGAAATGGGGGGAAGAGGGATGTGCTGATAATTAAAATGCACTAATTTTCATCAATGTTTACCTAAAACAAACCTGATGCTTTAAGTAAGTTAGCAACAAAGAAAGTGATTACTTAAATGCTGACAAACAATGAAATATAACTTCTGATATATCCAGTAAAATACATTGTATTATAAACATTAGGTATACATATTATTACCATCTATTTATATTATGTAATAAGTTTTAAAAGACTTCATCAATAAGGGTGAATATGTTAAATAACTGTGTGCAATAATCCTTTACTGAGGTTTTATACATGATACATCCTACTTTACTATGACTGAATTGCTTGTCATCTATCTTTCATATAAATGTTAATTGCTTATACAATAAGTAGACATTTATATTGTATTAGAATTCTGTCTAATCTACAATTGTACTATAGCTGTTCAAAATACTTTAAATATTGCTTATTCCTATTACAAATATTCTCCATATAACTCAATTTATAGAGCTCAGATGTTCTGAATTGTCAAGGTATGAGTAATAATCTGATGGACTTAGGTTTATCCATCAGATTAAGAATGATTTGCATTCCATGGCTAGTGCGGATCTTAGTTTTGTTAACATTTATTAATTTAAATTTATTTCACAAAAACATTTTTAGTATGCCTAACAAAAACATTACTTTATTGGTAAACACTCAAAGTATAAAACTGATAATTTCCTTTAAAAACTCAAACATATACTTTATAGTTATCAGAGGAAAATGTTTAATAGTCACAATAAAACAAAAAATATAGTCTAAATAACCTAAAATGAATTAAACTTTATTATCTTTAAATACCAATGGCTTAAACAATCCTAGCAAGAGATCACATCTACTGAAATATTTAAAACCGAACAAAGCACAAATAGTCTTCTGTCAATAAACTCATTTCAAAACAAATAACAATTACAAATGGAATCCTAAGGAAAATATGATATTGGCGCAATCCCCTTATAAGACAAAGAAAAAGGGGTAACAATTTTATGAAAAACAAATGTGATTAACCCAGAAATCATTTATAAGTATGAAGATAAAGAAGGCCTTATAGCATTAGTAATAGTTAAATATAATAGAATATCGAATAATAGAATATAGACCCTAGCCAATCTGTACTGGTTCCCAAGCATTGGATCAGGAACTGTTAAACAACACTTGGATTTCATTTCCAATAATTATAAAGACAACTTAATATTAGGAGGAAATTTTAACTGTATATTTGATATTTCTGAAACTACAAATAAAAGACCGCTGCGTACATCTGCTATATCAAATGCTTTAAACAAGTCGGTAGAATCATTTCATCTTGTAGATACGTTCAGATTTAAAGGAGATAAATCTTTGTTGTTTTCCCATTAAGATCACAGATTTGGTACCCAAACTAGAATAGATAAAATATTTGCTGCCCATGACTTACACTTTAATATCATTCATTTCTCAATCACTTCCTGCCCCTTTTCAGACCACAATTCATTGATACTAAAACTTCAAATGGGTGCAAATCATTAATCTTTAACTCCAGAATTCCAGCATATATAACTAAAATTAAAGAGCTCAAACCCCGGTTATTATCTGAATTCCAATTCTTCTTAAATATTAATTATACCACAGAGATAAATAAAATAATGATATGGGACTCATTAAAAGTGTACATATATGGTAAAACCCAACTTGGTATAAAAAAATCAGAGAATGGGATTAGGAATTATTAGATCTACAATCCAAACTTCTATCAGTAAAAACAGAAAAAAATCAAAATCATTTGGAGATGAAAAATAAAGTAGAAGTATTAAACAATAAATACAATGAAATTCTAACACATAAAACTAGTTTAGCTTTAGAAAAAAACTAAAATTAATACCTTGGCCACTTCTCCCAAATATCTACATAATTTATCCACAAACAATCAAAATACAATCAAAAGCTAATAACATTAATAGTATCTTCCATGAAAAGAAAGGGGAACATGTCTCAGATATAGGTGACATTCTTGATGCCTATAGAAATCACTATATGGAACATTTCCAAAAAGAAAATATACATATTGATCAATTATTTCTAGATGAAACATGTTCTAATATAAAACAAAATACTAGAAAAAAATAAAACTAGATCTTCAAGCACCCATATCCTACAAAGAAATTACAGATACAATAAAAGAGGGTAAAAATAATAAATCTCCGGGTATAGATGGCATAATTATGGAAATATATAAACTTTTTCCTTCAAAGATACTATCCCTCTTCCATAAAACTCTATTAGATATTCAGTCACAAGCTTTAATACCACCCTCTTGGAAATATTCCTTAATCACACTAATCCTAAAGGAAAACAAATCCCCAAACCTCTATACCTCATATAGACCTATATCATTATTAAATAATGATTAAAATATATGCATGACAATATTAACTGATAGAATGAAAATGTTTGCCTTTTTGGCATTTCCCGGTTAGGGGTTGCCACAGCGGAACTCCAGTCTGCTAACGATTAGCAGTTGATTTTGAAAATAGCACTATCTAAAACAATAAATAATGATCAAACTGGATTTATATATCATAGACACATACACATGAAAATACTAAAAGGATAATTTCTCTTATAGATTATGTTAATAAAGAAAATGAACACTCATAATTGGCTTAGATATAGAGAAAGCCTTTGAGTCCCTAAATTGCGACTATTTATTCAAAATGCTGGTGTTATTTGAATTTCCTCCTTCCTTTGTTCATCTACTAAAGAATACATATACAAATAATTTAGCGTATGTTAAGCTAGGTCCTTTCACCTCTGAATCTATACATGTAACAAAGGGTACTAAACAAGTATGTCCCATGTCACAGATTCTATTTGCTTTGGCTATTGAAATATTGACAGATTCACTACATTATAATACATAAATCAAAGGAGTAGATGTTTATGAACAATACAATTCTAAAGTAATGCTATTTGCTGATGACATATTATTAACATTATCTAATACAAAAGAGACATTAGAACAATTAGATATTTTAATTGACACATTTTGCAGGACTTCAGGACTCCATTTCAATAAATCAAAATCAAAATTTGCATTTTTAAATAAAAAAAGAATTGCAGACAAAAGGGAATCACATTATAGGGAAACATGAATCTACCTTAAAATATCTAGGAATTGAGATATGCAATGATTATGACTTAGTCTCAGAAAACTACAATAATATCATCAATACAATTAAAATCTCTGTGGAAAAGTGGAACAAAAATATTAACATTTGAAGATAAACTACAGCTTATAAACATGGTTTTACTACCCAAGATTCTATAAATAGCTTTGCAATACAACTGTTACCATAAAGGAATATACTCAAAGAAATAAGTTCATGCCTAATAAAATTTTTATGGTTTCCCAAAAAGAAACAGAATAGCTTTAATACAGCATATCAGACCATGAAACAGGGAGGATTAAACTTTCCTGATATAGGAACATATATAAAATCATCAATATCTAAAACAATCTCAGATTGGATAAGTCCAAATTATTCTGCAAACTGGAAAGAATTACTAACTGTAATATCAATAAATGAATTTGACTTACAAAAAAATGTTCGAATAACAGATAAAAACAATTTGACATGGCACATATTATGTATTAGTATGCAATACAACATAACTAAGCCCACTAAAACTCGTATGATTAATTATTGCATTGACTCATTTAGGAAAATTATTAATGCAAATGTAGTTTAAAAATCTGGTTTTAACTTTTAACACCATTCATAGTTACAAAGAGCTATCCACATAAAATATATAGAGAAATAATTAAGTCATGGGAACAGAAAGGATCTGTTTGTTGGTTTCACTCTATCAAAGAACTAAAAGTTCTGGATATGCAAACAATAGAAACAACATACAAAATTCCACAATAAGATTGACTAACTCTGCAAAGCATTCTGATGTATTTGCAAGATTTATGCAGAATAATTAGTAATTCTTCACTTAAAGAAATACCTAAACTTACAAAATGCCTATATGAAATCATATATAGTGATTATGACATGTGAAATAGTATTTTGAAATTTTACAAGATATTGATAAATTATAAAACAACACCAAATCCTCATATTGGAATTATATAACAAAAGGACACTCATTACAGCTAACTGAAAAATCAAATATTTTATTATAAATAAAACATACATCCTTTACACAATACTGGAAAGTTTTTAATTGGAAATGCTTGCACAGAGCATTCTTAACTCCAGATAGAACTACTAAAATAAATTCTTCCACCAAGGGAATATGTTGGAGGTATGAGCAAATACACAATGCAGATAAGAATCACATTTTTTTTCGACTGTGTTAAAATTATGCCATTTTGGAATGGTATTAAAAATGTTTTACAAGCTTTATTTAATGAATCATTTAACTTATCTAAAGCTCTAGTATTATTAAATGTATATGAAGGTCCTCATTTGAATGAGTCAAATATGTATCTAGTATGGACAATACTTGCAATCTGAAGAAAGTGTATAAAAAGAAGATGGAATACAAACACAATACCAACTTTGGAAGACTTGTACAGCCTACTGAAGACAGCAGCATTGTTGGAAATTAAAATTAAAGAATTAAGGCTTCATACTAAGCCATTTATTAACAATCCATAGAAAAAAGTCTTATCATTGATTGACACTTTACAATAACTGAACAGATATACTCTGATAACTGGATTGTTATACCTATAAAGTAATTGCATATATTGAGCTCTGTTGTAGTGTCAGGCTGATATAAATAGTGTACATAGTTATTTAAGATGTTATATACAGATACTATGGAATTTATTTGACTGTATTTGAAAAATAAAACACTTTTTGAGAAAAAAAGATAATATATCTGCTGTTTGTGGACATCCAGAGTAAAATGAATCCTGTCTTTATCATTTTTAGGTTCTGGAAAGAAGGCAGGAAGAAGGATAGCTTAGCACAAAGGAAACTTAGATACCACTTTATGCACAAACGAATGATTAATTTTAAAGAGAACCCTATCTTTGTGGAAAATGAGATAAAGCTGGCCCATCATGAGAACTTACAACTCAGACACTATTATTGCAGAAGTTAGATAAATCAATAAACAATTTTCCATGTTATGAACCTCATATCAGCTAGATTAACTGTTTTAAGTATAACAAAAGATTCAGCATTTCCAAAACAAAGTTAAGATCCCAAAGAGGAAGCGCCCTGTATTCTAGGTGGATGGGTTTGCAGAACTTTTTACAAAAACATTTTAACACAGGAATGTCTTGAAAATGGGGCTCCATGGGCAGATATGCTGAAATGGTCAACAAATGAACATTAATAGAGGAGAAGAGAAAGGCTAGATGACAATATCCCTCACAAATATTGTAGAACCAGAGAAATACTAACCTTAAAAGGGTCTGGGTTCTTCTCACAGCACTAACTTGAAAATCTTTTCCATTTATTAATATATGGCTTCCTAGTAACAGCTTTCTTTTTCTTCATTAATACCTGTTGGACATCCTCAGAAAATAGGTAACTAGAAAGAGTACGTGTCACTTCACATAAAACCCATTTCACCTAAACTCATTTCAATGACAAGTAGTACAATAAGGCAAGTCAAAGGTATATGTCCTTTTCCCCACTGTAGGGTGATCCTGGAGTTAGTATATATATATATATATCTAAAGGGGGTGGGGGTTGCAGCCCCCCACATTGGGGGGTGTGGGGTGCATAGCCCCCCACTTATTTTGGTTTCATGTTGTCTGGTTTTGTTTTACATTATTTGGTAAAACACAACTAGGTGGGGGGCTACACCCCCACACCCCCCCAATGTGAGGGGGCTGCACCCCCCACCCCAACCCCTTAATTATATTGCATTGCACTACAGTGGGGAAAAGGGCATACACCTTTCAATTGCATTAGAGTACTACTTGTCAGTGAAATGAGTTTTAGTTGAAATGGACTTTAGGTGATTTGGTCTCAGTGAAATGAGTTTAGGTGAAATTGGTTTTAGGTGAAGGAACACATACTCAACTAGAAGGTATTAAAGTTCTGTCACCAGACAGTTAATTGAAGTTACTTCAAGATGTGGTGAATCAAATGACCCCTTTGTTGTATGACTAGTTCTAGTCTGTTTGAAAGTTTGTGGTAATTGCCATTGGCTATTTTCCAAAAGAAGACAGAACCAGTGTTGCTTGAGCCAGAAGGGAGTCATCACAGTGATCTTCGGGAAGTCCTTCTGAATCTTTGGAATGATTCTGTATATCAATGGAAAGAGTGAAAATGTATACAACTCCCTGTCAAAGAAAGTGAAAATGCATCTGTTTTCTAGGCCTTCTTGCAAGTAATTCTGGAGCAGAATTTTGCCAGTTGTTTGTTCTGAATGGAGGAAAAAATCTACCTAATGTATTCCTTATAGCTGGATCAAATCCTGGAAGATCACCCGATTCAGTTCCCATTGATGAGGTTTGGTCATAGTTCTGCTCAGATAGTCTACCACAATGTTTTACTCTAAAGGAATGTAATATGCCTGTAAAGTGAGATTGTGCTGAATTGCTATATCCCAAGCTACTATGGCTAATCTGCACAGTGTCTGAGATCTAAGCCAACTCTTTTTGTTTATGTAGCAAATGACTGTGGTGTTGTCTGTAATCACTTCTAACTACCCTGGGGATCATAGATGACTGACAGAGTTAAAAACATTTATTATTGACAGCATCTGTTTTATGTTATGTGTTTTGGTTTGATTTTCTTTGTGTGTGTGTGTTTCGTAGATGCTGCACAATTACTCCAAGAGACACCACTATTCAACTAAAGTCTGAGGCATCTGTAGTTGCAGACTGTTCTGGAAAAGGAAGGGAAAATGGGAGATCTGGATTCAGATAAAACTGGGCTCTCCATTAAAGCAGTTCCCTTTTTCACAAATCTCAAAACTGGAATCTGGAATGTCAGGAGATGTTGATGTTGAGACTATACAGAGTTTAACTTTTTTTATATAGAACATGGCAAAAGGAATTATGAGTATCATGGGCGCCATGAATCATAGTATCCTGAGAAAATCCCTTTCAGAAGTCCTGGCCTGAGCAGAAAAACTCTGGAACTAATCTAGATATAGATCTATATTTCCGCTGTGGAAATAAAGCTATTTAAACTAATGCATCTAGGAGGAAACACAGGAAAAACAATCCTGGGAGAAGAAATCAAACAAGTCTTTTGAATGTTCTCCTAAAAATATAGCTTGAGGAGGAAAGTATTTCCTCAAGTGGGAGATCCCTGACTCTTTAAAAAAGACTCTGCAAAGATAAGCAAGTCATCTAAATAAGGTAAAATATGAATGCCTTGTGCTATGCAATCGGCCATCACTACAACTACATACGTTGTGATCACCGTTAGTGCCGGGGATTTGCCAAAATAAAATGTAGAGATCTGAAAAATTTTCCCAGACACAAAAAATGTTTACAAAATTGAAATCAGAGACTATGAGAATATGATGACAAGCATCCTTTAAATCCAGAGTTACCAAAAAACAAAATTAAAGGGGTATCAAAGGTAGCAAGGTGTGAATGGGATAGCTTTTTGAACTTTGGGGCTTTCAACAATTTATTAAGAAAGGAAAGATCAAAGACTGGTCTACATGAGACTTCTTTTTTGGTACCAGAAACATTCTTGAATAAAAAAAAAACTTTCCCTGTCAGAGAAAGTGGAACAAGTTATATTACTTCCTGAGTCAGCAGATCCTGGATGACAGGAGGGAAAAAAGAAGTTTCCCCTTGTGGATGAGGAGACATGTCCTAAAATGGAGTCTGTTGGGTCACTCTCAGAACCCATTTGTCTAATATTATTTGTTGCCAAAGAGTGATAAGGAGAGCCATATCTTTGTGGAGATTTTAAGGCTTGCTAGGATGGGAAGTGTGGTTACCATTTGCTGATAGTCATTCAGACATGTTGAACTGTTCTGCTTTCTGGCAGGCTTCCCCCTTTATTTCTCTAGCCTCCTTGTTTTAGCTTTTTGAATGTCTGCTTGTCAGAATTTGCTGGGCCTGCCTATCTTGCTTCTTATAAAAAATACTGATGTATGTGTGAAACCTTTACCAGACTTCAAGAATGAAGTAAAGCATGTTCCTCTCTCATTACACTATGTCAGGACCTTAGCAGCAGATGGTTCAAGATAAAACTCCATATTCAAAAGAGAATTCAGAATTTTAGCTTTAAAATATGTGGATGACATTAGAACATAGCCAGGTAAACCTTTTCATAACAATTCCAGGAGCAGCTGCTCAGGAAGAGGCATCCACTGAAAAACAAGTACACTTTAAAGAATGTTTGGCCACTTGAAATGCAGAGGTGATTATTATATTCACAGGGCTTCACAATTATGAATTATAAAAATAAATGTAACAGAAGTATAAACTTCCCCGCAAATCTAGCAAAGGCTTTCACATCATTGTCAGAGTGGGAAGGATTAGCATTTACCAAATGTTTAGCCACAGCAGTATTTGCCAAGGAAATGACTGCAAGGTCAGATCTGGAATTAGAAAATAAAATTTTGTAAGACTGAGGAACTTTATACAGTCTATTGGCTGATTAGGAGCTGCAGGCTGACTGTCAGGCATATGGTGGCTCTAATATAAACACCCTCCAATGCTAGATCTACAGGTGGAACAGGAATTGACTGAAGAAATTTCAGTTGTAATAAATCATAATATTTCTTTTCAAAGACACTGAAATGTTATTATGTTCACACTGAAACAACAGGTTCATTCTAGATATGGTTTAAGAAAAAAAGAAAACTCTTCCAAGGGACCATAAGAAGAAACACTCACATCAGTATCAGAATCAGCCACCTAAGGAGAAAAAAGAAGTTGTTCCCCCAGAATCACTTTCCTGCTCATTGTACTGGCCAACTTCACAAAATCAAGAATTATTTTTTTTCTTCTTTCAGTAAAACCAGAAAGAGAAGGGTCAAGAGAGTGAACTAAGCTCTGAGCAAATCCCAATAAATCCATCCTGTCTAAATTAACAGACAATGGAAGATAAATATCCAACTTTTTTAACAGAAATTTCCATAGAAGTAGACTGGCACTTCACCTCAGGGAACAGGCTTCCTACTCTAACTAGGCAGAGGGGGCAGAGAGACTTTTCCCACTCCTTCCTTCAAGACAGACAAGAGTGGTTCTCTAATGCCAGATAAGAAAACTCCAACATCTACAGAGCACCTGCTCATCGGGACTGAAGGCACTACACCAGAGGAAACCAAGGGACAGGGTGAGTGGTCTGAGGAACTAGAAGTGGCCACAACAGAGTCACTCTTCTGCCACTGTGACAAATTTGTAGCCTTCTGAATGGGCAAATGCTATTGGAAGGGTAGGGTTGGCATAATGATTAAGGTCTTAACCTCACAAACACAATATACAGCATTTGATTCTCACCTCTGTTCATTAGCTAGATTTC
>NC_056739.1:1431771195-1431793695 GCF_019279795.1 Protopterus annectens | reverse complement strand
GCAGGTGACATTGTTCGCAACAGGCAACCAATGATAGTGTTTCAACATGGAGCATGACTAGAAACACATTGCACAATTTGTTGTACAATACGATATATGTCCCAAAAGTAGGTTTACTGTAAACATACTCGTTGAGTTGTGTGTTCAGATTATTGTTGCACATATGGTGGGGGAGAAAGAGATGTGAATTAACAACTATTATATCCTTGCAGTATGAGGCCCTCAGACCTTTTTTCCTCTTTATCTCTTTCAGGCACCATATCAAGAGAGTGTTTGCCAGTCTATTCCCCCCAGGAGAATGAGGTTATAAAAAAACACCTGGTGCAGCACTACCACACCCTGTTTGTCCATACAGCCCATGATCTGCAGGAGAGGACAGCCCTGTGGAACTAACTTGTCCACAGGGTAAATGATGTTGGCCTGCATAACCGCAGTTATGAGCAGGTCCGACATCATTGCACTGACCTACTCCGCCATGCCCATCTGCATGCTGCTGCAGTTAGGAGGGACCAGCTAGCCACAGTGGAGGGGTCATGCCATCCAGCCTCCCCTGACACATGCTAAGGAGCTCCTAACCAGCCTCTGGGTACCTGCCTGCCAGCAAAAATGCAGGAGTGGGACATGTAGCCTTACCTCACCATTGCATGTGCCATGGCAAACAGTGCAGACAGTCATGTATCTGACAAGGATGTATGGGAAAACATTAATGTAGAAAATGATTAGATGGCCATTCAAGACAGATGACGACACATGTTGCAAACTGGTCATGCAAGCTGCCTAGTAACATGCCACAACAGTGAGGGAGCTGCAGGAATGTCTAGCAAGTACTTGCTGTGCAGTACCTGTGTTGACAATCGCCTGGACTCTGCATAAGTGTGGCCCATGGGTTAGGGTAATCAGATGGACAGTTGTTCTACAGGAAACATCAGCCAAGGCTCTCTACAGGTAGCATATGCATGACATCAAAAGTCCCCCGAAGGCATGTGTTGCAATGTTTAATGGTGTACCTATACCAAGTTAGAAACCTACAGACAGTATCAATTAAAATACATGTGCTGCACAAGCAACACCTCACTCCACCTCAGGCCCACCATCCCCATCTGTACCTTACTGGTGCCAGTGTACACCTGCATGTTTGCCATTCATTAGCAGGGACTAGGCAGGTCCACATGGTGTTCTGAATTTGTGACACTGCAAAATGACACTCATGTGTAGCCCATAATTGTCAAGCATCTGCAAAAAGGCTGAGGATGGGGAGGGGTGGCATCCTGAAACACAACAGTGAACTGAAGCAGACATCCAAAGCTCGCTAAAAATGGCTGTATCTGTACACAGACAAAGTCATGAATTGTGGCAGACATAACCTTGACTCCACACCAATAGTGAAGGCGGTGTGTGACCTCCAAGGGCTGTGCACATGAGTTGACCTTGCAATCTTGCAGTTGGGAGACATTTGTAGGGCAGAGTGACCAAATACTGGCAAGTGCAGATGGCCCATGCTAGTATACCCCTTCCAGGAATAGCAGCTGCTGTAGTACACTTAACATTTGGTGCAACAAACCATCATGTTAAGGGTGTGCACACTTATGCACCCACAGATTGTATGCATCTCAATCAGCATCTGCACTACTAACACATTTGTTTGATACTGCATTTGTTTGTACAGGTCATATATCACATATCAGGTTCGTGTAATGTTAACATATGCAGTATTGTGGCCCCATGGGATATCAGAGAAGAGGATGCCATGTCAATAAGGGTATGTATAATCCTCATAGCCACGGTAAGGTTTGAAGGTTGTCAGTGTAATTGTATTTTATTGGTCATACATGCACTGCTGATGATGAGATCTGCAAATCAGAAATCAGGTATTCACTAATGACATCTGTCCACATATCATCCCAGGTATGTGTTGAACAAACACAGAGTGGTTGTGAGCAGCAGAGCAAACATAACTGACACACATATACACATTCAGCAAGGGCATGTACAAATGTGAGGTATGGTGCACAGTACATGCCAGGGTGCTGAACAGGTGCATAACAATACTGTGTACATGGGTGCAGTGTGTTCCAGGGGAAGGGGCATCATGTACTAACACAACCCATGCATCACAGATAGGTATAATGTTGGTAACAGGGAGTGACTATAACTGCAGTGCATACTGTTGAGTGACATATGTCATGCATGTTGACAGATGGGTAATGAGAGGTCTGTGTGTAATATCTTTGCGCAACCTCACCTGTAAGTGTGTGTGTGTGTGTGTGTGTGTGTGTGTGTGTGTGTGTGTGTGTGTGTGTGTGTGTGTGTGTGTGTGTGCATGTGCATGCACATGTGTGTGTGTGTGTATGTGTGTGTGTGTGTGTGTGTGTGTGTGTGTATGCCTGTGTGTGTGTATACAGTTAAGCAATGACATACAGGTCTTAAAGTGCGTGTCTTGTTTTCCCCTCACAGGTGGCGAGGTGGGTCAGGGTCCCTCCTGCAGGCCAACTGATGTTAGTGTCCATACAGACACTGACAATGATGATAGGTGTGTTAAGGCACAGGCAGGGTTGTCAGGGGCTGAAGCTGTGCCATCGTTTGACATCCCACTCTTATCCACCCAATCCCGCACACAGTCACATTGCCTATACATACCCCATCACCAGTGGCCATAGATGAGGGACAGTTGGTGGGTGATGGCATGGGACAGGACAGTGTGGTGTCTATGGCATGTGTGTCTGGACACAGCAGCCATAGCTGGATGCCTGGCGAGGTACCAAACAGGCAGATGTACAGGGGTGCTTGTAGGAGGGCTGATGGTCATCATGCCCCTGGCAGAAGTGCCACATCTGGTGTCACTAGATACATCTTTCAAGCCATTATGGCAGTGCAAGCATGTATGGAACGGTATATCAGACAGGGTCTGAGACTGCAGAGGGCTACTCATTCTCCTGTTAGTGACAACATCTGTAATCTTGCAGGTGCCGACCATTATTTTGCAATGGTCCTGGATATATGGTTGGGTAAGATGGTGGGAATCTTCGACTGTGGAATGTCTGTGCTTGAGTATATGGTGGGAGTAGTGCGATGGCCACATGGGCATAGGCCAGCAACACCAACAGGTGGATGTCGACGTGGACGTGCAAGAAGTCAGAGCTGCTTCCATAGAGGCGGTACCAGCCCCAGCACTGCAGGGGGGGGGGGGTGCTGTCCACACCGGAACATAGCAGGCCCTGTGTACATGGACCTTGCCAGTCCCAAGAGGGACCCAGATCCAGTGGACATATGTCATCATCAGATCAGAGTACCATATTCTGTTGTACCTGGTGGTGACAGTGGAACCCCTGACAGGCACAGTTCTCATGTCCATGGCCAGAGACGGTGAACTGCACATCCTGCCAGGTATGGTCTGCAGCTGTCCAACATACCCCTGTATAGGGCAGCCACATGGCAGAACTGTGTGTATGCATACACACACCCATCACCAACACAGCTAGGGCAACCCCATACCTACACACACCACATTGCAACAGCTCAATTAATAATGAAACCCCCTAGCCCACACACATGATGTCAAATGAATGGCTCAGCCTAGGTCTATGGCAAACCCACAACACACTCTGTGCATATGATGATACCTGTGCCACATCCCTATCGTCCATAACATTGATGTAGGGACAGGCTAATTTGGTTCTGATACACAAGATGACTGTACTATGGTGTACCAGTGTAATGCTGTATAACATGTTTTCAGCACTAAAGTTTAATGCTTTCATGTCAGGATGTGTAGCTGTCCAGCCATGATGCATTATAGCTGTTATTAACACTGAGTGATTGTGGTCTCCATAATGTATTCCATTTGTGTTGTAGGTGTCTATGTGTCAGCAGGATCTTGTGTCCTGTTGTTTCCTACAAAGGGTATGGCACTGTGGTGACACCTTGACTGTGCCATATCCTAGGTACAGCTGAACACAAGTCACAGGTCTGTAAAACAGTTACTGCATGTGCCACATGCCTGATAGGTCTGAGGGATGTATACAGGTGAGTGCATCGTGGCTGATGTCAGCAGCCCTTCTACAGTGGACAATGGCAAGTGTACTGGGTGGTACACACCACATGTTTGTGTATAACACACACACACACACACACACACACACACACATACAGAGGCTTTGGTGTTGATGCAATACACAGAGAATACTGTACACATGGATGTATGTATTTTTGCAAGGAACCCATTTTAGCCTATGTAATTCCACCAAGACAGAATAGGCACAACATCACATTGGGAAATAGTCTGCTAGTTTAATGTCATTGATGATGGCACTGGCAGGGTATATGCCCCCTTCCCAATGTAGTGCAATCCTCAACTTGGTAAACATAGGTGTGCTGGTGTGGGTGGCACAGCCCCACCCTTTGGAGGGTGTGGGGTGGTGTAGAACTGCAGATAGTGTGATTGACAACTACTTAACCTGTTAACATGAACTGTACAGTTTTACAGCCAACTAAGTGGGGGAATACACTCAACAATAACCAGAATGATGGTGGCTGTGTCCAAAAGATCCACACTCAGCTATATATACCAACCCCAGTATCACTGTACAGCTATAGAGTGGGGATGAAGGCATTTACACATCTACTCCTAGTTGTGATGGAATGAATTTCCACAGGATGATACCTGTGAAATGTTAGCATTGCCAGTCACTTCTCTGATAGATGACCTCCTGGGACATGTATATCCTGCAAACTGAAGTAGATCCCTTCACATACACACACACTCTTACTTGGCAACACTGGGACTAGAACCCCATACCTATGTATGTAGTGCTACTAATGTGTGTGGCCTTAATTGCACACACCACACAGCTTTTAGGATGAGGTGTGTTCCAGGTTACATGTTAAATGAAGAACATCACCAAGCCTTGTATAGTATGGTAATGGGGGATGTACTGGTTGTCTATGAACAATACATAGCGTGACATACTGTCATATACACATTGACAAACACATAACAGCAATGCACACATCTGAGAGACCTGGGTTTTATCAGTGCTAACTACCTTGTCAGTGTGTCCATTCTGGTACAGATAAGTTGCACACAGCACATGCATCACTGGGCTGGATGTTGTAATAAGTTACCTGTATGTTTGATGGTGACAGTGGTCCCCATACAGTGGACCTTGGGACATGTACTGGGGGTACCATGGTGTAAAGACAGTATACCCAGCACCCACACCCCACATTGGATATTGTACTCACTGAAAGCCATGACAATACTCTGACATACCCACTATCACACATTGACCAGGACTGCAATACAACCTCTTGTCTATCTCAAGAGTGCTACTACAGGGATATGCATCTATTGCACATGCCACAGGGATAGAAGGGTGATGTTTTGTCATGGCTTTCCTACAGTCAACAACATCACTATCCCTTATACTGTGTGGCAAGGTGTATTGGATTAGGAGAATGTGGCCTCAGAATGAAGTATCCTGCAAATATACACACTTGCACACATGCACACACTTGCCAGAACTCAGAGGGTAATCCATGCCTATCTACCCATTTGTACAACAGTGCTGTGCTGGTACTGCAAGCTCCAGGTAGCCCATAGGGTGAAGAGTGTCACATGGTACATATAATATCCATTACAGCAGCTGCAGCCATTTCTAACTATGGCAATAGGGGGTGCATTGAGTGTGAAGGGCCTCAGGTTTACAAACACACAGACACTGTTATTCTCAGTAATGTACTGAAAACAAACTGGTGAAAGACAAGAAACCAGAAATCTAATCGAGTTGTCTACAAGCCCAAAAAAATGATGAAATATGTAACTGTTTAATGAAGTGCTTTTTGTCACCAAAAATACAGTAACTTCTTCAGATACCATTACAAATCACTTTTTTTAAAAACTTTGTTAAAACATCACATGGTACTGGTAAACCAATCAACCAACAAAAGTTTTATACATCACCACTAAGATTAAAGCGACAACACAATGAAGTGTTGTTTTCTTAAAAAGTAAGTTTGATGTTTCTATTTAACAAGTTAATGCCGTAACAATAGTAGCAAACCTTGTCAGTACATAAAAATGTAACATCCGTTAAAACTAAAATTGGATGGTTAGTGAGAAAGTGCAAATGAGAGTAAAGATGACAATAGAAATGCTAAGTATTGTAATAAATAGCACCCACTAACAACTAAGACAGATTTTGTTATTTTAATGATTTCATCTGTTCAAACTCTTCAGCTTAAGAAGACAAGCAATGCTACATGCTTCATTCAAACCTGGGTTGCAAAAGGCATTCAGCCTTAGTTGCCAGATCAATTCACGTTTCTCTAGAAGTAGTCCCTTATGTCCACCTCTAATGTCAGTTTGAATCTGGTCAATAGCTTTAAACTTAAATCTATGCCCCCCAGTTGAATGGGAATGTTTAGCCAGTGCATCGTCAAGCTTATTTCTATCCAAAGTATATAAGTGTTCATAGACTCTGGGCTGGATTCACAATGGCTTGTACGGAGTCTAAGAGTAGAGTAAGACTCCATACAGCCATCATGTATGATGAGCGATCCAGGAACAGCCTGCAGGGGTGTGCAAGAGAGCTCCTAACACATCTCTTACATGGACAGGGCTGGGACATGCAAATTACCTCAATTGCAGCTGAAAGGCATGCAAATGAGGTAGATTTTAGATTCAGGAAACCCGAACCTGTCCGAGTAAGAGTAGTGTTATCTGCAGAAATGTACTCAGTTGACAACTGAGTACCATTCTGCAAATAGCAAAACGGAGCCGTGACAGCTCGAAATAAAGGTTGCATCCAGTAGAGGAAGCATGCCAATGGCCAAATATATGCCCATTGGCAATGTTTCCTGATGCAAAATGAAAAAAAAATTATTTATTTTTTGTCCGATTTCCGATGTTTAAGCGTAGTGCAGCGTTGCACTAAAGGGCTGTGCTCTAAAAACCAGAAAACTAATAATAAAAATCCACAAATGTGGATTTTATGTGAATTTGTAATGTACAATGCAAGGCAATGGCAGGCTGAAGACAACATGGCTACCGAGTAGGGGTTGCTAAGGGGGGAACCCAGTCTAAGAGATGTAACCAAGCATTAGTAGGCAATCCTATGCAAATGAGGGTAAGGATAGTGAATCCCAAGTCTACATAGCAAATAAGCACAATCAGTGGAGTGTAGGACTAGGATAAGGGGAGTAACAGAGTAGGATATAGGTGACATCATGAGGGGGGTATGTATGAAAGAAGCTAATCTCATTGGAGCAGAGTGGCATGTGTTAGCTGTCAGTTGCTCATCACTGGAAGAGGTGTGTCAGTAGGTATCCTAGCTAAAGTCAAGAAATAGAAGGTGCACACTGTGTCCGCCCCCCCTGAGGGAATGGAAAGGGAAAAGGAAGCACAACAAACAGTAGGAAGTTAACCAGGGAGAGTCAGCAGAGCTAGCAGGTGGAAATAATCAGAATCAGGCAATCACACAGGCAGTACACAAACCCAGCCCAGCCCAGCACTTAAAACAACAGCCCATTATGTTTCTGTCAAGAGACACTGTAACACTGGAGTTAACTAAGAGAAGTGAATACTTAAAAAGCTTAACTGACAAAAAAATGTTAGTGGCTGCAGTTGCAAGCAGTGTCTACTGTTATTAATATCAGTATTCATTGTGTAATACCCCACCTCTATACATGACGGCAATACTTTCTAGAGGGAGTGAGACTGACACAGCTAACATACATTGCACAATCATGAACTTGCATAGAACATATTTAAGAGCTATGGCGTCTGCCCCACTCAGATATGCTAGTGTTTGTAGTGCCCTGATACTGTGTGTGGTTTGTAAAGTGCCTCTGTAATGTTATTGTTTGCTAGAATGACTGCTTCTCTTATCACTGTCATGTAATGCAATTCCACAACACTGGCTGTTAAGGATTCACAGAACAGGCTTTGTCTAATGGCCTTTCTATTATTCCTTTACATTCCTTCATTGTAAGGAATGATATATTTATTACAACATCAAATTATTGTATATCTGCTGTGTCTTAGTAATAATTCATGCAGTTTAGTGTGTCCAAGGTCTGGGGTTTGAGACTGACAGGGATGTTTTATTTTGCAGATGAGCACACTACAAGCCTTTTAGCTACAGGTAAAACGTTGAATAAATCAACTATGGTAGTGGAACTCAGTCAGCAACATTCTGAAAGGTTACACTGGGCATGCTCACACACATAGGCCATGTCAGAGTATAGAAATGGTCCATACCTATCAGGCAGTTACAAGTGTCAACCCAGGAACCACACACTATCCAGCAATCTGGCCTGTGCACACAGCTATATGACAATAGACACATATACAATATAGTCGAACCCTGTCATAGTCACATCTTTGCTGCAGATACCTAAGTTGTTCATAGAAAGTGGGGAAATGAAGACGATAAACACCTGCAAAGGGTATCATCAATAAACAGGTGTGAATCCTGAACATTATCATAGGTGCAGAGTCCGATCCTAGGCTATCTGCCCTAGGGCATGTACACACATAGACAGAGTGTGTCTGGCATGTGCAACATGTCCAAGTTGAATACTGTGCATGTGAAAAGTAGGTCACACAAGATAGCCCATATATGTACAGTCCATTGTGCATCTGTGTAGCAGGGACACAGAAGATATCCCATGGCCAAACATACAATTACCCATACACCTGTCCAGCTGACAAACTCAGAGCTATTGGACACCTTCCAACACACATGGCTCATTCCTGCAATTACTGAAGACATTACCATGACCAGTCAGAAGATTTCTGCAACCTACAAATGTGGCAGATGAAAAGGAAACACCCAATGAAGCATATAGTGTGTCATGTTAATGCCTGTCTCTGTAGTATCATGACATAGTTAGGGAGGGGTTTGAAACCTACAAATACTGAGTGTGCGTGTTTGTGTGTGTGTATATGGGGGGGGTGTTGTGTATGTGTGTCACATCCTTTGAGAAGAGTGGCCTTTTTGTAGACTGTAGACACAATGAAGGAGCTACATTCTTCTTTGGAAAGTCTGGTGATGTCAGCATCCTACAAGTATAGCAGGTGTAGACAAAGGCACAATAAAGCATATAGCTCCCTATGTTAATGCCTGTTTCTGTAGTATCATAACATATGTAGGTAGGGGTTTGAAACCTGCAAATGCTGGATGGGGGTGGGTGTTGTGTATGTGTATCACATTCTTTGAGAGGAGTGGCCTTTTTGTAGACTGTAGACACAATGAAGGAGTTACATTCTTCTTTGGAAAGTCTGGTGATGTCAGCATCCTACAAGTATAGCAGGTGGAGACAAATGCCCAGTAAAGCATATAGCACGTCATGTTAATGCCTGTTTCTGTAGTATCATGGGGGGGGGGTGTTGTGTATGTGTATCACATTCTTTGAGAGGAGTGGCCTTTTTGTAGACTGTAGATACAATGAAGGAGTTACATTCTTCTTTGGAAAGTCTGGTGATGTCAGCATCCTACAAGTATAGCAGGTGTAGACAAATGCCCAGTAAAGCATATAGCACGCCGTGTTAATTCCTGTCTCTGTAGTATCATAACATGTGTAGGTTGGGGTTTAAAACCTGCAAATGCTGAATGTGTGTGGATGGGGGGGGGGTGTTGTGTATGCGTATCACATTCTTTGAGAAGAATGGCCTTTTTGTAGACACAATGAAGGAGTTACATTCTTCTTTGGAAAGTCTGGTGATGTCAGCATCCTACAAGTATAGCAGGTATAGAAAAATGCCCAATAAAGCATATAGCGTGCCGTGTTAATGCATGTCTCTGTAGTAATATAACATATATAGATAGGGATTTGAATCCTGTAAGCGCTGACTGTGTGTGCGCAATTCTGTTTGAAAGGAGTGGCCTTTTTGAAGACTGGGAAAACACACTAAAGATGTATATTCCTCTTTGGAAAGACTGATGATGTCACCACCCTAGAAATCCAGACGGAGAAGGAAAGCCACCCAATAAAGCAAGTAGCATGCTGTGCTAATGCATCACTCTCTAGTGTCATAACATACTTAGGCAGGGGTTTGAATCCTGCAAGTGCTGATGCTGTGTGTGTCACTCTTGGACAATGTGGTGCAGGTTTTGCTTTTACTATGTTATGACATATTATGATTACAACAGTAAGTGCATTGCACACATCAGGTATCTGCGTGGCAAATATATATGTGTACATGTTCCCTTAATCAGTACATAGGTGTGAAGCCTGCATACTACATGAATACATTTGTTGCCATTGACAGGTTGTGCCGCTGTTTCTCAGATCATAGGTCACATATGTATGTATGTGACAGGGCCATCCACTGTCATGATCCGTGGCCAGGGTCATCTGTGCCACACACACCCATGACAGTCACTTAGTAGTGTGAGTGAGGGTATATGCCTGGGGTATATGTCAGACATGTTCATACACAACAATGACTGACAATAATAGACAGTCTTTATAGGTGTACAACCGCCTTGTGGATATGCATCCAGGCCTCTAATGTCTCATGTGACACACCTTGGAAATCCACAATACCTATGGATATGTGGATACCAAGGGACACATGACATAACATGAGGCTGTATGTACACATTGGTACCCAACATACATGTTGAGGGATACCACCTATGTGGTACTGACGGGATAGTAAGTATAGTACATGTGGATGACTATGCCATAGTCGGCTTACTGTTATACAGCATGTATCAGATGACAGGCATCTTTCTGTATGATACCCTTGTGTAGGATATGTGTCCCTACAGTGCCCTGGTTGGTGCGGCGCGCACGTCCGCACATACACATTGCACTGGATAAAGCACTGCTAAACTTTGGGCAACCCTATTTAGCTGGGTAAAGCACTGCTTAAATCTGGAGCCTTTAAAATATATATTTTCTTCAATAATAAATTGGCCATTTCACTGCTTTTTATAATATTTTAATCATATATGTCAGGTATTATTTCATATACTGATTTGGAACATAGAAATAAGAAGGGCAGCAGTGGGACTTGAACCTTGAATGCCTACTCTTTGGGCTAACGCTCTACCATTACACTACTGTTTTGTTGCAGACTTTGAATAATTAGTTCTTATATGCTATTCGCTGTCACAATTGCTAATATCTGCACACGCACGTGCAAATACGGGCAGCCATACCTCTCAACTGTACAGATTTTCGCAAAATGTCCAAGTTTTTGCCTTATATTTTTGGTCCATTTTTCATAAAATTGTGGCTTTCTGGCAAATTATTAAAAAACTGAAGTTAGAAAATAATGACAGACATTTGAGTTTTAGACTTCATATCATACAGAACATGCATACTAATGCAAAACCTGTTATTCTATCAACTTTCTAATTTGTAAGAGCAATATTTAAAACATGTCCCTATTTGTACCAGTTTTTTAATGGCTTGTCCAGATTTCTTATTCTAAGAGGTTGAGAGGTATGCAGGCAGCTATATCGTGGATTAAAAATAAAAAAATAATATTTTATGTTTTATAACTTTGATTGGGGTTTCCAGTGTCAGGGAGTGTGCTGTTGGGTGCAAGTACATTTGAGTGACCTTGCTCTTGTGTGCTGACATTGTGCTTTGTAACAACTTGCAGGGGCGTGACCATTTAGACTGCTCAGCAGTCAGACACACCCCTGCTTCCATACTCAATCTGTGTAAGTGTTACTGATGAGTCAGCGTGCCCTCATGAATATTCATGGCTCGCTGACATCATACTGTTCAACTGCAGCCTCCGTGTAAGACTTATTAAGTCTTACACGGAGGATTTGTGAATCCTGCCCTCTATCACGGAGCCTGCATTCCGTTTTACCTACGTAGAACGCCATACATGATTGGCATTTCGCCATGTACACAACAAATTTAGAATCACAGTTCAATTTGTGAGTAAGGTTGAAATTCATATGGTTGATCGTAAAGGACTTTCCTACCTCTACATGTTGGCACATCCTGCAATTGGGAAATAAACCAATTTTAATTTTTAGAAGGGGTGCTAACCTTAAAAACCTTCTGGGGAGCAAAGTGCCAATTGACTCCAGTAGGTTGAAAGGTCTGTACACCTGTGGCACATGCAGGATGTCTGCTTTCCCTTTTCTCCCCTGCCTAACATTGTACTTGCACTGCCATCACAAGACTCAGATACTATGTAACCATTGAAACACGCATGTCATCACATGACTCACATGCTATGTAACCAATGTACCACATCATGTCTCTGATTTATAATGTAACTGTATCTTTGAATCTTAATTTTAATATGTTGTATCTTAATGTTTACTATGTAATGTAGAGCTTTTTTCCCCGGGACTCCACTGAAAACGGGGTCCTGAGCCCAGTGGACCTCCTTGGTCATCAAACTGAAATAAATAAATATATAAATAAATAAATAAAATGTTGTGAGGTATGTATCCTGCTAAATTTAGGGCATAGAGGTAGGGTGAGGAGGAGTCGAAAATATTTGTTTCACTCCTCGTGAACTACAGCTGTAGGCTGCTGAAGAGGGACTTTATCAAGTATCAGTACAAGGCTGAGGCTTAAAACAGCTTAGCCAAGGCTGTCTCTAGTAAGACTGGCATACCATGCACTGGGGAGCAATGTAGGCACCACTACAGTGACCTTAGGAGGTGCAAGCAGGCACAACTGGTCAAGAGGCTGGATAAGTTTCATAACACCTCTGGTGGTGTAAGTATACAGATCAAGCAACTTGAAATGATATGGAGTGGTGTTTATAGCCAAGACTGGTATGCATAATACTTTCATTTCTCTTCTTCACTCATTCTCTATTTTACATTTGGAAAATAAATCTAGGTGAATAGGGAGGCACATGGTGAGAGCTTAGAGTGACTCAGAGAGGGAGTGGGTATGTCTGCAGCACAACTGACCCTGATTGTATTAAATGCATTGAGATTCCATAGACCAGTATCTAGTTCAGAATGCAATCTTTCTGTAGCTCTTTCTATTGTATTAGGCAGGTGCAATAGTATATTCAGATTATGTTGGCTCATTTCCCGCAAACAACCTATACATTCATATTCAACAAGTATCATTTTTACATTTAAAATGCACCAATATTAGCTTTAATGCCATGTTGTTAACTTACTCTATAGTATCTTTAAAAGCGTATATGGAATATGTGCATATTCTAAGGATTGTAACATAGCACAATACCTTTTTTGGGATTGTGAATGCTGTATAGCTACTATTATATGAATAGGATATTTATTAGAATAAAGCATGAATGTGACATTTCCTGGTTCTAATAATTTATTTTCTTTTTTGACTCACCCCCACCCCTTAACTGTCTGTCTGTCTGTCTGTCTGTCTCTCTCTCTCTCTCTTGCTTTTTGTGAGGGAGGTTACCTGGAATCACACAGTTCTGATGTCATACCTTTTTTCTATCTTTCTCTCTCTCTCTCTCTCTCTCTCTCTCTCTCTCTGTCTCTTGTTATTTTTTTCTATTTTTTTTTTTGGGGGGGGGTGTCTGGAATCACATAGTTCTGATGTCATATCTTTCTGACAACAAACCAAATGCATTTCAGCACAGGGAGGTGAGTCAACTGTGTGGCTCAGGCTGCCAACCCTCCAACAGCTGCCACACCAACACACAGCACCTCTGGGACACAACCTGGCAGTATTGCCTCCACAGCTCCTGCACTATCTGGTCTATCCACATCAGGTAGCATTGCCCTGGCTACTGCTGTAGTGGTAACTTCTAGGAGCACTGGTGGAGGAGGTGATTATGTCATCTGCCAGGAGCTGCCAGGGATGGTGTGTGATCTAATAGAGACTACTGAGGGTACTGATTAAAATAAAAAAAGACACCACCACGTTAAGCAGTTTCACAGGGAACTGAGCAAGGGGACAGTGATGACAGTTCTGAGGGTGAGAAGTAGATTTTCAATGTTGTCACACTTGATGGGCATTTGGCTCTGATGTCTCCTACCTATTCCCAATCTTGGTGTCCGCAATCTGTTGTGTCCACCATCATCCCTTTTTCTGTCTTGATGGTCCTGTTTATCTGCACCTGCTTCCTCACCTACCCTACCTACCTGACCCTCACATTCTCACGTCTCTTACTAACATTCCTCTCTTTTTTGAAATGCGAAAAAAAAGTCCCATACATAGCTCTTAATTTCACATATGTGTCTTCTTCACTCACTTGATTTGGTCCAGTTGGCTGTATAACATCACTGCATTGTTGTCATCCATCTGTGTTGTGGTGACACTCCAAATTCATCAACATTTGTCTATATGAGCACATTACTGTGTTGAAGAAGTGGATATCTATGGTTCTTTCCTAATTCCCTCCTGCAAATTTCTTTACTGCTCCCCTTTGTTCTTCTCTCTGCTTAACCCCACCTATTTAACCACTTTACTATCAACCCCATTTTCACATGTTTAATCTCATCAAAAAATAATCATATATAACATACATGACCAGAAATGGCCCATAAGACAGCCTTCACTTTTTGTCCTCTGCATTTACGGAGAGTTTGTCATCACACATAAATGACAATTGGTGGTGAATGGCTGTTCATATCCTATGGCAAAACCGGGTGTATTTTTGCCATCAGCTACACTACTTCAGTTATCTTTGTGCAAAGGTGCTTGAACATGCTGCACTATAGGAATACTGAGTTAAATCAGAGTAAAGGCACTACTTTGAAAACATTATACTGACAGTTCTGTACACTGCTGGATGTGATAAAATTTAACTTCCTATGTGGAGTGTTGGCATAAATCATATGACTGAAGATTTTGTTTTTCTCTTAGCATCAGGGGTTGGATTATTGATGCAATTGTTTCTTAGTGTGATTTTATATGTCTATGATATGTTTAATGACCCACATCTTAACATTTGCCACATTTATGAATTCTCATAGAGATATATTGGATATTGGCCAAAAAAATATTTGCACTGACATCAATCCACACAACTATGACATATTTATCCAACCTTGCTCTGCTTGTCATAAGCCAGTTGCTCCTCTCCTAACCCTTCTTTACCCTGAAATCAGTCACTTCATGACACAGCATGAAAGGTTAATAATGAGAATACACCAAAAACATTTTCATGAATGCACAATTACACCAAACATTGTTATATGCATGTCCATCTCTTTTTATATTCACCCCATTACTTCCACCACTAATTCCATATGTGTATCTATTAGACTGATGGTTTCTGCATAATGTCATAACTCTTGTGATAGATAATAACAAACATGGTACCTTGATTCAGTAGGTGATCAGTGACCCGTGGTATGCAGGGTTTCAAATCTGCTTTAGGATTCCCTTTGTGTCATGTTCAGGTGATGATGAATACAATGTTCATCAAATATGATGTGTAAACTGTTGTTACTTTGAAGAAGCATACTGCATACACTTTTCAGGATACTCAGCCCTACAGAAATAATTAGCATATCTGTTGAGTCATACTAATCATTTCAAAAGAGGTAACACCCCTTGTCATCTAAAGAAAATCTGTACATACAATTAACTTGTAATTTGCATTGAGGCCTGCAAAACAGCTACTACAACTACTAGTTGTACAAGTGTATTAAATTAGGCATTACTGATACATTATGTGGAAGATACATACTTTAGTGTCATCACTTATAGTTAAAAAAATAGAGAATTATTAGGATTTGAAACCTGGTTCACTTGTGCTCTAAGACTCACTGCTCCTGCACCTTGTATCACAGAGAAACCTAGGCAGTAGGTGTATTTTCCAGACTTAATACTGTCCAAAGTGTTGATGGCTACTCATCAGCAGTGAGCCTTTTTCTGCAAAGGAAGGCATATTACATTAAATGTTTCACTCTTTTCCTTAAGCAGACAACTGTGTTTGTGCAATGCTTAGTGTTGTGCAAATGAGGACAGCAAGTCCAAAAGTTATTTATGTAATAAAACCTTGCTCCTAACATTTCAGAGATAGAGTACATCAAGCACATCATACTAGCTTGTCAGCCATTTATTCCACTGCATATCTTGCAAGCCTGACACATGAAACATTAAAAACAAACAGATGTATTTTACACTTAACCCCAATCAGATCAGTGACTGTATGTCCCTATTTACACACAGTTTGGCAATGAGCACGAATGGGTACTGCTACTTCACAAGTTCAAGATGAATTCCGGAAATTCAAATCACACATGCCTAATACTTTGCTGTCATCTGCAAAAATCAACTTACTCTGTGATGCACTTCATGAAGTAGTTTATAGCAAATCTAACTCTGGTTACTAGGTTGTAACCCTCCAATAAATGGAAATGCATTCATAAACACAAGAGAAGGGCAGTGACATGTGTGCTTCACTGAACACATACTTTATGATTCATGTGTGCCCTGCAGTAATGCACTTACCAATGATATATCAGGACTTGGGCCATTGTCAAACAGACTCCAGAATTACAGAGCATAACTAATTTATTACATTTGTTATAAGTTTATAGTAACACTGGATATTGTTTATCCATGATCATATCACCGTGATATTGTCAACAAATTATATAAATATAGGCATATCTTCATCTGAATATGAAGGCACATAACTCCATCATTGTACTGCTGCTGTTTCCAGGATTTGTGTTTTTGTATGTGTGTGTCATCAACAAAACATCCTGAGAAACAGGTACATGTCTTTATCACTTCTGCAATATGCATTCATGTCAGCTTATTTCACCTAGGTTGTCAGGAAGTATTTATATGTACTTTCGCAAATTGCACTCACACAATCATATCACAAGTCCTAGCTTTGCAAACAAGTCTCATAACAGTATATGTTACCTGCAACACTATGCTGATGTCATTCACAATAAACTGCACTCTGACACTAATAAACCCAGACTTCTGTGGTGGCACAGCCATTACATACTATGTTCTCCAGCTTGCATAGCTAGATAGGTAGAGTTTATAATCTACATCAGTCAACATGTGTGTGTGTGTGTGTGTAGTCAGAAAAGCATAAGTCCAAGTCCTGCCACTCTCAATCAAAAAGCACTTGGAAGATACTTTTACACTGCTACATGACTACACAGCAATATTATACAGCCCTCCCAACACACTCGTCTCAACACACAATGATGATGTCATCCCCTATAAAGTGCACTCTGACAGTATTAAACTTAGACTTATGTGGTAGCATGAGTGCTAATTATTGTGTTCTCTAGCTTTTGCAAATATATAGGTAGGGATTCTAATCTCACAACAGTCAATTTGAGTGTGCGTGAAGTGAGAAGAGCATGAGTCAGGTTCCTGCTGCCCTCACTCAAGTAGCATTCATAAGATGATTTCACACTGCTGTCTAACTCCACAGCAATTTAACACAGACCTCCCATTGTCCTCTTCTAAACCTATACTGATGATGATGATGTCATTCCCTCTGTAAGTATCAAACTCAGATTTCTGTGATGTTGTGAGTGTTACATACAGTGTTTTAAACCATGTGTACTAGACAGGTATGGGTTCTAATCTCACAGCCATCATCTTGTGAGTGTCTATGTCTGAGTGCACATGTAGTCATTAAAGCATTAGTCTAGGTCCTGCCACTCTCACTAAAGTAGCATACTGTCCTCCCAACTTCTTCTCAAAATACACTGATGATGTCATCCCCTATAAAGTGCCCTCTCACAGTATTAAACTCAGACTTCTGTGGTGGTGCAAGCATTAATACATTGTTTTCTAACATGTGCAATTAGATATACAGGGATACTGATCTCCCAGCAGTCAACCTGTGTTTGCAATCAGAAAAGCATGAATCCAGGTCCTGCCACCCTCACACAAGCATCATTCAGAAGACACTATTACACTGCTACATGACTTCACATCATTTTCATACTGCTCTCCCAACATCCTCTTCTCAACATACACTGATGATGTCATCCCCTGTAAAGTATACTCTAATAGTGTTAAGTTCAGACTTCTGTGGTGAGACAAGCTTTAAGTACTGTGTTTTCTAACTTGTGTAATTAGATAGGCAGGGGTTTTAATCTCACAGCAGTGAACTGTGTGTGTGTGTGTGTGTGTGTGTGTGTGTGTGTGTGTGTGTGTGTGCGTGTGTTTGTCTCTTCTTTCAACTATCAGTCTGCTGGGATGTGAGTCCACATCTATGTCAAACACTCCTCCAAACATACACTGATGATGTCATCCTCTATAAAGTGCACTATGACAGTGTCAAAGTCAAGGTTTATGGTGATGCTCGCATTAAGTACTGTGTTCTGCCACTTGTGTAACTAAATCAGTAAGGGTTCTAATCTCTCAGAAGTCAACTTGTGTGTGTGTGTGTGTGTGTGTGTGTGTGTGTGTGTGTGTGTGTGTGTGTGTGTGTGTGTGTGTGTGTGTTCATTCAATGATTAGTCTTGTGACAATTTATCACCTAGATGAGAGTCCGCATCTATGTCAAACCCTCCTCCCAAACATCTTCTTAGCATATACTGAGGATGTTATCCACTATAAAGTGTACTCTGATAGTGTTAAAGGCTGACATCTGTAGTGGCACTATTTTTATGTTGTACAGAATCCAGCTTTTAAACCTACATAGGTCTTGTGTTCAAATTTTATCTCAGTTAATTGATGTGTGTGTGTGTGTGACTAATGGTATATTATGGTCATTGTATGATGTTTTGAATCTCTTTTCTTTGGACTTCCACTCCATATCCGATATCCCTGTTTACCTCTGTACATGAAGCAAGCTTTTTGGGAACACTGAGGATGTCATCATCTCAAAGATGCATATACACATCATAAAGCAGAGCCCCTCTATGACCCTTTGCATGCCATCTCCAGACCACTGGATGTGTGATTGTTAATTCTGTTATGGTGTGGTGCATGTCAGATATGGGCAGAGATAGTCTGTAATAAAATCACATAAGTACATACACACACATACCCCCTACTATCTTCCATCACATAGATATAGCAATTTGGGTTTAAATGGTATAATAATAGTTAAGATTTTATGTGTTCTTGGCCATTAGCCAAGAGCAGATAAAATCCTAGCCATTATATCCTCTTGACCATTAACCTAATAATAACCTATGACCTTATGAACATTGCACTTGTCAATTGTTTTGTCATCCACTTGTGCTATGTTGAGGTATGGATGTACTGTAGCCCTATAACAGTGTATTCCAATCTAGGATTTGAGTTACTGTATTGATGCCCACTGCTGCCATTTGGCTACATGTTCCTTTCATAACGGCTGTAGTAATATGCCTCCTAAGGACTGTTGAAATGGGATGAAGCTATGTGTATAGTTGCCTTACTAAGGCATGTGATTTTGTAGTGGAGTATATCAACATTCTACACAGTTCTCATTCAACCATCACAGTGACACTTGCAGTATGGCACAGGTGTGCATGTGTGTACCTAGCATCTGGAAAAGTTATCTGGCATACAAAATTACATCACACTGACTACATGAGCACATATGCCTGGGTTCTTTCTTGTAGTGCTGTTACATATACAAACATACTGACATGTTGATATTCACTTGCAACCTTGGGGAATTCATTGTATGCACTATTGTGCTGCTATTCAAAAAGGTTATACAGGTAACCCCTGCAGCATTGTGTCACTGACAGCATTTGTGGCATTAACTGTTCTTCATGAACCCCATCCACCTCATTTGTAATGTGCCTGTATATGGTGTCAGAGCCCTCACCCACACATTTACACTAATAAACTGATGGACGTATGATGTACAACTGATGTAATGACATGAAATATGTAGAGTTGTATGACTCTGTTAACAGTTCCCCTGTGTTGCAAGTGATTCATACCCACATTTAATTAGGAGGTGGTGTACACCCTGAAGTCCAGTTGTGACATAGGTACAGCTATAGTGTAACTGTACTGTATCATGGACGTACCACAAAATCACATCAGTATTACCACTTGATAGTTTGCATGAACACATATGGATGTATGTCAGGATTTCATGGCAGTATAACATTTTCACTGTCAGTGCGAGGGGGACAGTGATTGTGTGGCACATGTGTTGAGGTTTGACATGTACTTCTAGAGAGTGCTCCATATAATGTTTGGTATGTGTACATTATCACAGTGACAGCTTCCTCAATCATTGACACTTGACTTTGCACTGATGTACTTTTTGTGCACACAGGCATATTTGATGAATTGCCATCAGTCTCATATACTGCTCTATCATTCATTATAATGGATCGCTTCTTAATTCACACATCAATTGTAGATGCTTCAGACAATATCCATTGCTATTACATGTAACAGATGCATGCAATACCCAGCTGTGTGTATGGTATCCACTCATAACAGTGCTGCATTTGTATGTGTTATTATCTGTATGACCAATACCCACCTCAACCAGGGATGCTTTAGTCAAGTGTATCACATTTGACACAGTGAAATCCCACACATCTGGTGTGTCATGCATATCTCTCATCTAGCAAGGATTGTCCTTGATTTCAATTCCATTTTTAACCCTGGCCCACTTAACCCCACCAGAAAGTGGTCATTCCCCTTATAGAATAGTGACAATCATTGCAATTGTACATGTCTGTTCGTGCAGGACATGTATAATAAGTTATACTCACATATTCTGTCAATGCTGCAGATTAATGGCTGCAATATTTTAGAGTTGTCCATGATTGCACCTGCTTCTGTCTACATTTGACCAGGAGTATGTTGCTATGTGTCCCTGATTGGTTGAGAGTAATGGTAAAGTCATATTCAAGCAAGTCATTTTGCAGATCTTCAGAGTATGCACATACCCCCTCTTGTATACACCATCCTTGCCTCTCCAATGAGCATGTCAGTGATGTTTATATCTTAACCATTCACCTCACTGACATGCAAACATGTGTGACTGTTACATATATACTATCATGTGTGTTGATATAATATACTCTCATAGAAGGTATAAACAGTAGTACGTACTGTGCTAGCAACATATGTGCTCAATGTTATGCTACTGACTAGTCTTGGAAGATTAAATACATTGACATATACTATCTTGGGGACATTGCTATATTTATCATGCCTTCCTCCTGTTTATTCATTCCTATCATTCATGCCTGTGCCCATTTTTATCAGCACACTCTCCGTGTCCAGTATACATTTCCTTATATATGCCTTGACATTTATCCCCCCCATCTATTATTTTATTATGCAAATAATCATTGCTGTTACATTGCACTCAGTATACTTTTCTTTACTGTGTTATTAGTGCTGCTATTGCAGTATTTTCACCTCTGGTAGTCACTGTCACTCTCAGGTTTGCTCATAGGAAACTTGAATGCTTCTTGTTTCTGTGGTGGTGCTGTTCTGCTCAGTTTTGTAGCGGCAGCACTGTTGCTGGCCATGAAACCTTGCTTGTATTGGTATTAGCACAATGAGCAGCATAAATATGTGGCTAGCACTGCTGTTAATCACGCTAACAAGTAAAGTCCATGCAGGCTTCATACACAGCCTGCACGGAGTTTATTGAGTTCCCAGGCATATGTCAAACATGTTTAATCATCTTTTAGTATGCTGCTTATTAAAATCTGTTAGAGTTAGAGGCTTATTTCACAAAGTCATGTAAGAATAGCATCACTGACAGACTAAATGCAATTTATAGCATTTCTAAATATCTACATTTTATCTGATTTTTAAATTGTATATTGTAAATGGAAGCTTATCTCTGACCTCCACATGCATTTTCTGGTTAACAATGGCTCCCATTGTCTCCAAAGTTTTTTTTACTCACACTATCATGTTCTGCTGACCTCTTCACTCTCTTTTTACTAACAGCTGGTGAGGGTGTGATTTATTGAAATATGATTGCCAATGACCACACAACATTTTTGTCCTTAGTATGATGGTCTTCGGTAACATAGTGGCAATGCATACACTTCTGACATGGTCAGGTAATAACCCTGATACCAATCCTTGCCCTTAATCTTGGGTTCCATAGGACAGATTTTAGCCTCCACATGGATCCTTTTACATATATCTTGATTAATCCTTCCCCAGTGGTGGGAGAAAAACATATTCTACCCTTCACCTCCCTCCTAATCCTCTAACTCCATGTATCCATTCCCAAACCCAGGTCAGGACGTGAGTAGTCAGATACATTGTCCTATATCACCTATTACAAAGGACAAGTTCTATTTAATTGATTACATTTTAGATTATCATTCACTTCCACAGGCATCACGTGCTTAAAGAATGATGAACCATTGCAGTACTAATAAAAGAAGAGAGTACTCATCTGAAATGAGAATTGTCATGGCTCACAATATATACAAAGTGAATACAGACAAAGATGTTTTTTCTACATTTAATGTGTTTCTGAATATCACACCCTTATACATCACAGATCAAAGAGTACTCACTGCAAAAGCATTCTGCTGTCTTGAATGGATATGATGTCTGAAATTATTACAGTACAAAATACATTTATACAGTTCACTAATGTTCAAAAAAACATTTACAATTCTGGTCAAAATTAATAGC
>NC_056739.1:1431616195-1431766195 GCF_019279795.1 Protopterus annectens | reverse complement strand
CTAAAAATCAGAAACACATTTTAAATATTGCTTTTACACACTTATAAAGTTGCTAGAGTACCATGTTTTGCATTAGCATGCAGTTTCTAAAGGATAAGAATTCTAAAATTCAAATGTCTTGCATTGTTTAGTGAGTTTAATCCTCAATGATTTGCCAGAAAACCACAAATTTTATGAGGAACAGACCAAAAATCTGAGGCAAAATCTACATATTCTGCAAAAATGTGGGCAACTGAGGGGAATGCTTTCCTGGACTGATTGGCACCTCTTCTACAGTGCAGATCATGCCCTCTAACAGCTTGTGCCAGGAGTGGATGCACCCTTTGTCAGATTTAGGATTATAGTATGGATGATGTGAGTAATAAACAGTCCCATTAATAGGGACAAGGCTTTGGCCAAACTGGTAAAATAAATAATACATATAATGTGCTTACATGAGCTCAAACTAAGAACAAGGGTGATAGGAAAAGTGCAGAAAAAGGGGTAAGTGTAGGTAGATGTATATGGGCTATGATGGGGTTTATGAGGGGGCAAGGATTTTGAAGCAGGAAAAGCTAGGTTGGAAATGGAAGAACTTCTTGGTGTTAGAGAACAGGAGAAGGGTGACATGTCAAGCCATGCAGAACAGAGGTAGAGGTGGGAGCATAATAATATTGACAGAAAAGGATCATACAGAGGGACTAGATACATGATTACAGCTATGGAGAAGATAACAGTTGAAGGAGCTTGAGTGGTGGTGCGGATTTTAATGTGGTCTTACATACAGAGACAGATAAGTCGTATGGGAGTGTTACATTTCATATGAAGAATCAGAGGATGTTTGACAGTGATTATGCAAAGGTGTTGGAGCTAGGTACTCTAACAATGATGTGGAACAAAGAGAGATGTTTATTCTTTATTAGGATAGAATATAAAAAATAGTAAATTAGATGTGTCAATGTTATCATAAACAGGATGGGAGGTGGAAGAGATGTGGAACCTCTAAAGTACTGTTGCACATCATGCAATAAATGTTGATGTAGTGTCAATGTGGAGGTGGAAGGTGAAAGATGGTGCTGTGTAAGTGGAAAAGGTTGGGGCAAGTGATATGGTTATTTGAAATGGTGAGTGAGGTCATATATATATATATATATATATATATATATATATATATAAATAAGAATAAGGAGAGTTATGTGGAAGTGCATTACTACAATGTAGTGAAGGCTGCTTGCAGGGTGAGAGATAATGGGATGTGGAGGGAGAGTTAACTGGTATAGATGAGAAAGTGTGCAAGAGCTGGAAAAAAAATAAACCCAGTTTTCCCAGCCCTACTTCACTGGATCTGCAAACAAAGCTTCCTCCTCATTCCAGCAAAACTAAAACTATAATTCAAGAATATATATATATATATATATATATATATATATATATATATATATATATATATATATATATATATATATATATATATCAGCTCAGCAGTATTTGAATATCTATGACAACAACAACGTCGCTATTGAAAACAAAATCTTTTTTAAATACCTTGGTATTTGGCTTCACCCTTTCATTATCATGTTACAACACCTTGACTAAACAAGGAAAAGAGTTAACTGTCTGATATGTTGGGCCAATAGCCAACACAATCTTTCTCTCTTTGCTAAAAACCTCCAGAAGTCATAGACAAAGCAATTCTATTCTCACAACTTGAATAAAGCCTTATCTTCCTCATAGACTCGACATCAAAGACAAATTCCACACACATTTATTTAACAACAGTTCTCTAAAAATGAACACCACTATGTAACAATGAAAAAACTAAAATGGCTCCCTGTTCAACAAGGGTTTACTTTCCTCTAGGGTCACAGCTATTCAAACTTCTAGTCAACCAGACCTCTTCTCCCCTAGCAGCTAAAGTATTTGACAACCTTCCCTTTAGTTCATCAGAAGTTATAAAACTCTGCTCCAACACTGCAATCCTACAAAACTAAACTTTATTGATCAGATCATTACTTTATGCTGGGTACAAAACTCTGGGAAAATATTCTCCAGTAATAAAAGGCACATCATCTAAATCTAAAAATTTAGGACTCAACTAAAAACTCACTTTCTCTCGTCAGCAGAATGTCATTACCTCTCATTCAAACATATCACTGAACCAAATCTACATCATTTTCTCTTTATCCTTTTACTAACACACTCTTACTTACCTCAAATGGCGGGTCTATATTATATTGTCGAAACAGCATTACAGTGAATGCCGTTTTGACGGCACATAAAAAGAGAAATTCAAAAACTGCGAAACCCAAGGTTTTTTCCTATGGAAAAAATCAGTAGACCAAAAGTACACAACACACCAGTTAAAACATTTCAAAGTGGGGAGGGCTTCACCCCCACACCCCCTAATGTTGGAGGCTGTGCCCCCCCACACTCCCCTAACTAAATATACTAACTACAGTGGGGTAAAGGTCAATGTCATGGCTCAGGCCAAGCAATTTTTTTCCCTAGGAAAAAATCACTGACCTGAGCTTTTGCTGTTTTTGAATTTCACTCTTTATGTGTCATTGAAATGGCATTCACTGTAATGCCGTTTCAACAATATAATATAGACCCCAAATGGCACATTCTTTTTCACTAATTAACACTTCTTACTCAAATAATATTTTGCATAACTTAAATTCTCCTTCCAGCCACTCACAAACTCTGTCTAACATCCTTCACTCACCTCATCTATCCTTTCATTCCCTCTTAGAGAAACCACAGCTATAATTATCACATAGACATTTCATTTTCTACAAGACACGTCTTAAGTTATTATAAATAATGTGTATTACAATTGTTTGTACCCTTTATATTTTTATTACCTGATAATATTTTTACAGATGTATATTTTCTTTACAGTCATGCTATCTCTCATTAAATGTAATTCTGACCTTCTTTGTATTCCTGGGCTGAGACTGAATTTGATAATTTCTGATTGGTGCAAAACTATAGCAGACAAACTTTTATATAAATGAATAAATAAATAAATAATAAACATGTAACCTTTTATTGCAATTAAGTAATCTAAAAATTGACATGAAAAGAAAGCAAGATGCAATTCTGTATGCACTTTCCAAAACTTATTCCAAATACAATGTCCATCTCTTAATTTTCACACTGTAAAAACAGATTTACAATATTTTTCTATAACAAACATAACTGCAACTTCAATATTAGTTGAGCAGAAATGCAAATGCATTTTCTTTCGCACTTCAAAAGTATAATTATAGACAGTAGCTAAATACCTAGGGGAAAATCTTTACATTGTCTAATGTATCTAGAAAATTAAGAACTTTAGTTGTATTTTAAAATCCTAGGTCAATAAATGTTTCCTGCCCTGTATATAGAAAAACAGAGATATGGTGCACAGAAATACCCAAAGGTGTCCACTCTTAAATCTAAATAATGCAGCTGCTAAAAGTAATAGATGTATCTGTAACTGACATTGGTATGACATTCCTTCTATCTGAAAACACAGGAACAACTTTGGTGATCTGACCAGTGAACAAGTTGTCAGATATTTAACTTCTTTCACAAATGGTGGAATCAATGCAGCATCAGAAGGAGGACAGCATTGTACACTGAGTGCAACACATTGTTTTCCATCATTGATTAGGTGCAGGGCCAGTGGGCCAGGCTCAGGGGATGAAGCTAGTAAATGCATACCAAATCCTGAAGCAACATCACCATTCTCATCATGGGCAGAGATATCAGGGAGGAAGCTGAAATATAATTTTTCCATCAATCACACCAAGCTGAAGCAATTGGTTTTTAGGCATGCCATCATCAGCATCTCCCAACACAGTTATATGAACCATACATTCCAAGATAGAGGACTAGACATAACTAAAGCATTCACACAAATAATTAGTTTATACTATTTCAGTAGCAGGTATGGCATAGTCAACAGAAGAAGAAAATCCTTGTGGAAACCAAAGTAACCCACCCAAAGGAAAGTGAGACTTGACTGCCAAGAACATCTGCATTATCAGAGTCCAGTAAACAGCTATACACCTTTAGCGTATATATAGAGCTTCTCAAGCTCATAGAGAATATCTGTTTTGACTGAATTCTGCTTAGAGTCCATAGGAGTACATCTGCATTCCTTTGTGTTGCCAGTGAAGCCTCTGCTGCACTAAAAACAGATATAAACCAGTAAAAGCTAATATCTCATCTGAACTGATGGCACATGATTGGTGCAGACCACTCAAAGTATTAAGGACTAGCATAGCTTCACCTGCAGCACAACATTTCAAAGAAACTGCCTTACTACCAGCGGCTTTAGAGAAGTAGAACATAAAATGGAAGAAAAAGAATTTGGTTTAGCATTGACAGGTTAATTAGTAGAGACAATCAGACAGTTACAGTGCAATGAACATCAGGACTTGTAGGATCCATGTATTCCATAGCAGAAACAGCTTTTACTGACCAGAGACTACATACAGTACGTACTATAGAAATATACTACAGACATTATTTCACCTGTATCAGTGTTTACTGTGCAAACAAGAGAGATTCTCTTAGAACCGCAGTACCCAGCAATGAATTCTATAGATGCCAATGGTTCTGTGAGATGAAATAAAATAGAGCAGTAGAACTAGATAGATTAATGGACAGCACAGTGGTGCAGCAGTAGCATTATTGCCTCACAGTAAGAGGCTCCCTGGTTTGGTTCTTGCCTGGGGTGCCTTCTGTGTGGAGTCTGTATATCCTCCCTGTGCTTGTGTGGGTTTTCCTTGGGTGTTCCAGTTTCCTCACATGTTACAAAGATGTGTCTGGAGCATTTCTCTGCTGAAAATTGTCTTTGTTCTGAGTCAGGCTTTCCTGGTAAATAAATAAAATTATATTATTAGTAATCTCTGAACTATTTGACAAAAAGTGTACTTCTCCCATGAAAACGCCCCAGAAGAAATAAAGGAACATTTTCCCTGGTGTCCTGGCCAAATTTTCAGCAATCTGAAGAAATATCAATTCAAGTCTCCCCAGAATAAATATCATAGGCTCAGAAACTGAGCTACATGTAGTTAACAAATGTAAACAAACGTATCATTTAATCTGTTAGATATTTCCTCTCTCACATCCAAATGTAGTAGAGCATGGAGAAAGACTGTTTGAAAATCCAGTAATAAAAATGGATGTGAATATAGATGGGATACTCCCTCACAAATGCTCCTCATAACAACTGATCACATCATATGGGAAACTGAATATGAAAGTTTGCTCAGTTTTGCAATTTTAAAACATTGTTAATACTCTCCCTTTAAATAAAGAATGTTGTGTGGGTATGTGGGGAAAGATGCATGAGCCAATGACTCAATGAGACCTACACAATCAACAAAGTAAATTAATTGACTACTTAAGTTTTAATTATATAATCAATAATCAATCATTAAATTAAATGTTGCTGTTTCCTCTGTTTTTCACATGCAGTGCTGCAAATGCAGTAACAAAGATGGACTATATTGCAGTTGGGACACTTCCTTTGCTGATAGCTATTTAGCATGACAGACAACTACACCATGCAGTTGTTTGCGCAGTTCTGCAGCTGTAAAATGTTGGAGCTACTCTGGCTTTAAAGCTTTAAAAATAATGATAATAAAACCATGTCAGCACTAATGTTTGTGTGTGTGTGTGTGTGTGTGTGTGTGTGTGTGTGTGTGTGTGTGTGTGTGTGTGTGTGTGTGTGTGTGTGTGTGTGTGTGTGTGTGTGTGTGTGTGTGTGTGCGTGTGTGTGCATGTGTGCGTGTGTGTGCGTGTGCGTGTGTGTGTGTATGTGTATGCATGTAATCTTTGAGATTCATTCTTCTCCCATAATTTTCTGATCCTTCTTACAGCATGCCAGCACTCAGCATTTTGAATGTTAACATTTCAATAGGGAGCCTTTCCAGGATGTATGAGGATTTTTTTTTTCATGAAGTTCTTAAGTTAAGCTGCAAAAGGAGTACATGTCTGGAGCTGTAGTAGTGTGTAGAGTTAGCATCCTAATAGTAGGTTAGATATTTTTTTATAATATATTTATTTGTTCTATTATAAATATATATATGGTAGTTTGTCTTTAAGTATTTTAAAAGGCTATCATACAGTTGAGAAGATACATGATGATGCCTTGGTTAGGCAGTTACTGGCTTTTCAATAAAGTGAATGGTCACATGCTTACAGTCTCTTGGAGGCTGTCTCTTCCATATAGCTGTTGTATGCCTATTGCATACCTAAACTAGAAAATAGACCAAAGCTGTGTCTGTAATCAGTCACACAGAAATAAGAACAGGGCAATTAAGGTTAATTGCTTGTGAACTGAAGGAGGAACTATTAAGAAACCTTGTATTTAATTGCACATTTTCACTAGGAAAGAGATGAGAGCTGTGTTTCATGAAAGTCCCACAGAAATTAGAACAGGTCAAGGTTAATTACTTGTGAACTAATGGAGGAGCTAGGAGCTAAACCTTATATTTAAGGGGTAAAATAAAACATTTCAAGGCTTTACTGGAAAAGCTTATTCAGACACTTCCACAGACTGTGAGGGAAAGGTTAGTTTGTTTTTCCTTATATTGCTTTCTTGTAATTTGTATTGCTCCACTGCCTTCTTCTATTTTGTATATTGTGGTGTATTTTCATTACATTGTGTTTTAATTGTATTCTGCTCACAACTGCATACTTAAACTAGGAAAGAAACCAAAGTTATGTGTCTCTAGTTGTCAGCCCCATATGTTAATTTTACCACATATTGCCTTCCCTCTCATATGTCATTGGCTATTATCAGTAAGTGGGAAATTATAATTTTGAGAAATCACCCCCTTCAGCTATTTAAATGTATTGGCCATGTCACTGTATTCTATAGAGCCAGAATACTAAGTGTCCATCCCCCATCCAATTTATATTGCCCTTTTAAAATGAGTGTCTCTCCCATTTGATTGCTAAAGCTTTAATTACCCAGGGCCGGATTCATGAAGGCTTGCATGGAGTCTAAGAGTAGAGTAAGACTCCAGACAGCCAATATGTCTGCCGAGCGATCCAGGAACAGCTGGCAGGGGTGTGCATGAGAGCTCCTAAAATGACTCTTGCACGGACAGTGTTAGGATATGCAAATTACCTCATTTGCTGCTGAAAGCTATGCAAATGAGGTAAATTTGCGATCCAGGAAACACTAACCTGTCCGAGTAAAAATAGTGTTATTTGCAGAAATGTACTCCATTGGTAACTGAGTACCGTTCTGCAAATAGGAAAACAGAGCTATGACAGCTCCAAATAAAGGATGCATCCAGTTGAGGAAGCATGTCAATGGCCAAATATAAGGCCATTGGCATTATTATGTGTTGCAAAATAATAAAAAACATTTTTTTTCCCCCGATCTCCGATGTTTAAGCGTAGTGCAGCGCCGCGCAAATGTGCGGCGCTCCAAAAACCAGAAAAAAATTCTTAAAATAGGCATTTTATTAAATATATTAATCTGCCATGCAGGTGAATGGCAGGCTGAAGACAACATGGCTACTGAGTAGTGATTGCTAAGGGGGGAAGCTCAGTCTGAGAGATGTAACCAAGCATTAGTAGACAATCCTATGCAAATGAGTATAAGGATAGTGAATCCCAATTTCCCCTGCCATGTGAACCATGTCCCTAGAGTGTAAGAGTAGGTAACGGGAGTAACAGAATAGAAGATAGGTGACATCATGAGGGGGGTATGTATCAAAGACTGTAAGCTTATTGGAGCAGAGTGGCATGTGTTTGCTGTGAGTTACTCAGGACTGAAAGAGGCGTGTCTACAGTTGTCTGAACTGAAACCCAGAAACTGAAGGTGTACGCCGTGGCTATCACTAAAGTTTCTTGCAAAAATGCTTACACTGTAGGCACGCGTGTACGTGCCTGTAAACCTGTCTAAGCCTGTGTGTGCATGTGTGCACCCATGTAAGCCTGTGTAAGGCTGTCTAAGCCTCTGTGCATGCATGTGCACCTGCCTAAGCTTGCGTAAGCCTGTGTAAGCCTGTGGGCACGGGTGTGCGCTCGTGTGCGCATGTTTGTGCTTGTTTGCGCGTTGCTGCCCCCTGTGGAAACAGAAAGGGAAAAGGAAGGGAAAAAAAGTAGTAGGAAATTAACCAAGGAGAACTAGAAGAGCTGCCAGGTGAAATCAATCAGAATCAGCCAATTACACAGGCAGTACACTAGCCCAGCCCAACCCAGCACTTAAAACTTTGCAAACAACATCCCCCCATGTTTTTCTCAGAAACACTGTAACACTGCAGTCTACAAAGAGAACTGAAAACTTAAAAAGCTTAACTGAGACAAAAAATGTTAGGGGCTGCCATTGCTATTATAAGGCAACATGTGCTAGATGCTGAGGGTGGTGCCATTGCAAATGCTGCTGAGCAACTCACAGTGAGGAGACGGAGAAGAGTGTACAGACCCAGGGTAACCTACCAGGGGCTACATGAGCTGGAGATAGTGGAGTGCTATAGAGTGGACAGAGACCTCCTGCAGCAAATTGTTGAGCTGTGCAGGCCACACCTCACACACAGAACCAACAGAGGGGAACCCATCCCAGTGGAAACCAAGGTATGTGTTGGCCTAAGAATACTAGCAACAGATACCTTCCAGAGACCAACTGGTGATATGATGGGGATTTCACAGGCATCAGCATCCAGGATACTGTACCAGTTCCTGAATGCCATGTCAGCACATGTCGGTAATCATATATATTTCCCCAATTCCTGTGAGGTATTGGCAAGCAATATGCGCCTCTTCCAGCATATAGCGGAATACCCTGAGGTAGTGGGTGCAATTGACTGCACGCACATACACATTAAAGCACCAGCCGGTGAGCAGGGTAGGGCCTACATCAACGGCAAGGGCTTCCACTCCATCAACTGCCAGGTCGTATATTATGCCCAGGGCATGATACTGAATGTGTGTGCTGGTTGCCCTGGAAGCTACCATGATTCTCATATCTGGCATCTGATGCAGCTGTATCAGACATTTGCCAATGGGGACATCCCTGATGGTCACCTAGTGGGGGATGCTGGATATGCACTGGAACCGTGGCTGATGACACCCATCAGAAATGCACACACACCTGAACAAGAACTCCATAATGAGGCACACGCACAAACAAGAAATGTAATCGAGTGAGTGTTTGGGATGCTCAAGTCATGGTTCCGGTGCCTGGATACATCTGGTGGAGCTTTGCAGTACTCACCAACTACATGTACCCAAATTGTCATAGTATGTGTCATGCTACACAATATGATCCTGTGAAAACAGCTGCAGCAGGAACAGCATGGGGCAGGGCCACACAGCCTCCACCATTGCCAAGGCCTGCACAGGCACAGCATGACTCGGAGGAGGAACAACCTGAGCCTGCCCCAGTAGGCAGAAGGAGGCATGCCTAGTATGCCTTGGCCTTGGCAAAGAGGCAATGCATAGCACATACACTGGCTCAGTAGGAACCCTGGAAATGATACCTCTCTCTGACTCACACATAAAATAAAAGGGATGCCTAACTTGACACTACCTGTTTCCAAACATGTATAGGGAGTGTAGTATGTGCATCTGACATAGGCAGCCCTGCAGCACCACCTGAGGCATGATTGCCATGTTTTAAGCAATATAAAGCAGTGCTAAGCAGCATTTACCAATATTTAGTATATGTAAGCAAAATTGACCGTGTTAACTAGTGCAATGTTGGGCAACATTGAGCAATGTTGGGCAAGGTCGGGCAAAGTCATGCAAAGTTAGGTAAACATGCTCATATTTGCTTTACTGTTCCTTAAGCAGTCTGGTCTGCCCAACATGAAAATAAAAAGCAGTGACAGGGCTTGAACCTAGGATACTGTGCACTATAGTCACAGTACTGAACCACTAAGCCATGATAGCATTTCAGTGGCACTGACACTGCAGGACAATTGTACACTAATACAAACACAAAGAAATGCTGTATCATGCCCCTAAAGAGGCATATTAGTAACCTCCCCCACTGGCCTATGCAGATAGAGAACATCAGGCCAGGCGGTGCGATATGGGTTGTGTAGGCTATGAAGTCACAATCTAATACACGTGACATTGGACGCTAGGATCTGTAGCACAGTAGTATGCCTCAAGCCAGTACGATAGGCAACAGTACAGACTGAAATGGTGTACCGTACATAGCAGTGCAGGCATAGCAAATGTGTATAAGTGTCAGGTGAAACCTTCATCCTATGTACACCCACAGTAACAATCAGGTGTGCCCCCTGGTAGAAATGTACAAAGAATAACTGCCCCCCCTGTATGTAGAAATGTTGATAAGTCTATGCAAAGTGTCTCATGGAAACCCTGCAGGCACAGCATGATCCCTGTTGATCTATGACACAAAGTTGAGTCCTGCTGTAAAAATGCAACTTGATTTGCCATACACATATAGTATAAATGCCTATACTGGGCGTGCTCACACACTCCAACAAATGTAGTGGATTATCACACTGAAAGGTCATACTGGGCGTGCTCACACACTTAAAGAAATGAAGCAAATGTCAGGCAGCAACATATTGAAAGTTCATACTGGGCATGCTCATACACTTAGGCTAAATACGGATGTGATAATAAGGGATCTATGGACAAATGTGGATAGTCATCTCTACTTCCAGAAACACATTCACAAAGTGGTCAGAAAATCATGCTATGTGTTCACACAAACTACCAATGTCTGTGCATGTAGGTAAAGGAGGTTCCCACTACTCAGCGGTCATCAGACCCGTCAGAGAGTACCACAACACACTTGCGATGAAACTGACTAGGCATGTTCAGCAGCCAGAAAGACCACTGAAGTACCTTAACAAGAGGATTACTGGCCTTGAATAGTTGCCCCATGCAACAAGACTGAATGTAACCCAATCTGTACTCTGTTGCATACTGTCAACTCAGGAGATCTCTGCCCAACAGACAGGTCCATCTCATGGCTACACTCAGATCTGTTCTGAGTTACAGCTCAATGGCACTAAATACACAGACCCAGCTGATATTGCCAACATCCTGGCAGATAGGATCAGTGTTAACTTTACCCCCCCTCACCCATGAAAGAGCACATCTCTATAATGGAAGACTGCAAAGTTGCTGTCATCACGGCTGCACAAGTAAAAAAACACTCCTCAAAGCCAGTATCACAGCAGTCATGGGACCAGATAACATCCCAGGATGTGTAGCATATACTTCCCTGAAGTAAAATTTAACATGGAAGATCTGTGGCTACTGAAGTTTCCAGAGGACTGCAAACTAGGAGCCATAATTGTAAACACTAAAGATGTGGACATCCTACAAAAGGGCCTCACTGAGACAGATGGCTGTTGTCAAAGACATGGGCTCTAGCTCAATGCCAAAAGGTGCATTGTCATCCCCTTTGTTAAAAACTCTGTAGCCAAGAACTATAACATAGGTGGTAGTATACTTCACACTGAAAGTGTGACAAGAGACCTTGGATCACAGGTGGACAGTGGACACAACTGTGATAACCACATTCCCACAGTAGTCAGGAAACCCTCCTATGTGGCACACCTCATTACAAAATGTGTCTCATGCAGAATAGAAGAGGACATTGTTCCCCTCTACTCATCACTCACTAGAACTATAATAGAGTACAATGCCACTTCTGCTATGTACCTCACAAGACAACCACAACAACTGGAAAGCCTGCAGCAATACCTCACAAAGAGCATTAGTGGCCTGAAATACATGCCATACACAGACCATCTCAAAATGCTCCATCCGTACTCTCTTGCATATCACCTACTCAGAGGTGTTTACTGCCTAACATACAAAGCTATGTCAAACACAGAGCTGTTGGACATGCTCCATGTAAAACACTCACAATCCCTCTGACCTTCGGACCAAAAACCACGAGTGAAATACAAAAGGAAGGGGTGTACCCATTTACCTTATGGATACCCACACCTTCAGGTTAGTGACTCTGCATGAGACCTTGGAGACCATGCAAGTGCAACTAACATTGGGCAAAGCTGCTCATCAGATTGTAGCCTGCTACAGATCACGTACCTTGTCTCAGGAACCTCACTCAGTATTCCTGAGAACAGTGGAAAATACAAAGGTCCTGTCAAACACCATTATATGAGGAGATTACAACTACCCAAACATTGAGTGGGAGAATTACTCATGTACAACGTTCTTTGTCCAACGTTTCCTAGAGTTTAAAAACTCTAACAACCTGGAACAGCTGGTCACCACGCCCACTACAGGTGGAAACATACTGGACATGATCATCACCAACATGGGGTTGCAGTGTTCCACAACAGAGATAAACCCCTCGCTGTTAATATCAGATCATAAAGTAATCACATTGGACATCCACATCCCGCCCCCCACCCAGTCAGTGAAACCACTGTGAAGACATATTCAAAAGCAAACTGCACACTTCGCAAGAACAAAGTGGAACGTTCCAAAGACCTCTTGCTATAGGATAATGATATACAATCTGCAGAATCATTTACAAGTGCATCTTATGAGCATCTACAGGGATGCATGGAATGAGACAACACAAAGAAATCCAAGATCCACTCCTCCAAAAATAAGACAACAATCAGGTGGTTGTTGCCCATAAATAAGCTAGACAACAGAAGGAGGAAATGAACACATGATAGAGCCAACTTCACTAAAGGAAAGGCATCACTGATCATTATTAGGATGAAACAATGATCACTCATAAAATAATCCAAGGACTGTTTCTAAAGACAAATAGCCAAGGAATGTAAGAATAACAACCACATAGCCTTCGGTAGCTATACCAGACATGTAGGTGTTAACTTCCAAATATGCTGTCAGCTACTGAAAAAAGGAAAGAAATACACTGAACCAACTTTCACTGCCCACATCCAGGGGGACAAGTTCAGTGTAAACTCACCACCATCACCCCCAAATGGCCCTGTGCCCATCACAGAAGGATGCTGAGCCCCAGATGTCATGGACATGCAGGTAAAGACAGCCCTCTCCAAAGCTAAGAACACAGCATCAATGGGACTGGATGGTGTCCCAGGCTGCGTCTTACACTAGGCCCAAAAGGAACTACACCCTCACCTACATCCACTGTCCAGACTCAAGCATACCACAGGCTATGTACCCAAAGAATGGCATACACTAACAGTCATCCAGCTCCACAAAGGGGGAGCCACAACAGAACCTGGAAAACATTGCCCTATATGTCTACTCAGCCTGGTCTACAAAGCTATTGAACAAATTGTTATGGAACCCATAAACAGAGACATTGGAGACCTCCAGACACTGGACTCTACACATCTCCGCCTTGTTAAAGGCAGATCCTGTCTCCTACACCTAGCTGACTTATTTCAAACAGTTACCAAGGACATAGATGGAGGTGAAAGTGGTCCACACAGCCCATCTGGACCTCACTAAGGACTTTCTACACCATTCCCCACTCTGTCATCATGGACAAGTGTACCAGTTTGAACATTAACAGTTATGTCACAGGATGGGTGGCCAAGTGGCTCACAGATCAAACACACATGTTCAGAGTTGTGGGTGCTATGTCCGACTCTAAGCCAGTCACAAATGACATCCCACAGGTCTTGGTCCTGGGACCCCACCTGTTCAGTAGATACTGCTCAGAGGTACAGGCAAGCACGGGAGTTGTATGACTGAACAGGTTTGCAGATGACTGCTAACTGTGGTCCATAATCGACTCTACGGCTGACACAGACATCCTCCAGAAGTGTCTTACAGAGACTGATACCTGGTGTCAAAACAACACCCTCAAGCTGAATGCCAATGAATGCATAGTCATCCCCTTTGGGTAAAACAATGTGCACACAAACTACCACATAGGTGGTAACCCAGTATGTACGGAGAAAGTCATTATGGCCCTGGGGACACAGGTAGATAGCAAACTCCCCTTTGATGGTCACATGGCCAAAGTGTTCAGACATTCCTTCTATGTAGCCCACCTAATGTCACCTAATGTAACCTACATTGTATAGTCTGATGATGTCACCATCCCACAGATATACCTGTGGAAAGGAGAACTCGCAGTAATGTGCATAGCTCGTTGTGTAAATTCGTACTCCTGTAGTATCATAAAGTAGTTAGGTAGGTGTTTGCATCCTGCACTTGACAAGTGTGTGTGTGTGTGTGTGTGTGTGTGTGTGTGTGTGTGTGTGTGTGTGTGTGTGTGTGTGTGTGTGTGTTTGTGTGTGGTCTCCTTGGGAAGGAGCAACCTTACTGGAGAGTAGTAAAACACCTTAAAAGTGGTATACTAATCATTGTCAAGTCTGATGATGTCACCATCCTACAAATATACATGTGGAAAAGAGACTTCCCAGTAATGTGTATAGCACGACATGTTAATGCGTACTCCTCTAGTATCATGAAGTAGTTATATAGGGGTTTGAATCCTGCACTTGAGAACTGTTTGTGTGTAATCACCTTTGAGAGGAGCAACCTTTTTAGAGAGGAGTAGAACACCTTAAAAGTGGCATACATATCTATGTCAAGTGTGAGGATGTCACCATCCTACGAATATACCTGTGGAAAAGAGAACTCTCAATAATGTGTATAGCATGTCATGTTAATTTGTACTCCTGTAGTATCGTTAAGTAGGGGTTCAAATCCTGCACTTGAGAAGTGTGTGTAATTAACTTGGAGAGGAGCAACCTTTTTGTAGGGTAGTAGAACACCTTACAAGTTGTATACTTATCTTTGTCAAGTCCGATGATGTCACCATCCTACAAATATACCTGTGGAAAAAAGCCCTCCCAGTAATGTGTATAGTGCATCGTGTTAATGCGTACTCCTCTAATATCATGAAGTAGTTAGGTAAGGGTTTGAATCCTGCACTTGGTGAGTGTGTGTTCTCTGTGTGTATGACACTGTTGGTCAATGTGTTGTGGATTTTGCTTTTACTACTGTATGACATATCAGTATGCATTGCACATGTGAGGTAGCTGTGTGGCAAATATATATACGTACATGTTACCTCAATTATTGCATGTATGGGAACCCTGCTTTATCCAAGAACACAGCTGTCATCTTTGCCAAACTGTGCTGCTGCTTACCAGACCTTAGGTCACATCTGTATGCTTGTGACAAGGCCAGCCACTGCAGTGATGTCTGGCCTAAGTCATCCGTGTCACACACACTCATTATGGTTTCTATTGAATTGTGTGAGTGAGGGTTTATGGCCGAGGTATATGTCAGACCTGTTCAAACGCAGCAAAGTCTGTTAATGATGACTATTCATCATAGGTGTACAACAACCTTTGTGGATATGCATGCAGACCCCTTATTGCTTATGTGATCCACTGAGGGATTTCAAAATACCTTAGGAAATATGATTATCAAAGGAGAGATGATGTAACACTAGGCTGCATGTACACATCGGTACCTGTTCACCATGTTGGTGGCTACTACCTATTTGTACTGTGGGGATACTATGTTCCGTAAAGGTGGATGACTATGCTTAGTTTGGCCTATAGCTTTACAGCATGGGTTTGACAACAGGTATCTGTCTGTATGATACCCTTGTGGAGGATGTGTGTGTCACCGGGAGAATGCATTATAGGCCACAGTATGCATTACCAGACTTGGACAGACATATTCCTACTGTGATTGCTTGTACCTAAGAGAGCTATATGCCAAACAGGAGTGGTCTCAGTAATGGGTGCAAGTGAATACCACTGGCTACTGGCATAGTATAGTACTTGAAGGATCCAAATGTTGCTGTGTGTCCTACAACTGTGTGTCAGTTGTCAAGACATCATCTAACGATTGGTTATGGTCAGGCTGTTGAAGTCATGTGTACCACCAGAATGCAAAACAATGACAGATAGTAACAGTATCACCCACAGCACAGTGTCAAACCATGTCATACACACATGTGTAGTCAGGTTCCAAAATGTGTGTAGTACAATACATACTGGCCACCAATAGAAACTATGGAGTGTTACTGTGTAATACAGAGCATGTCACCTTGCCCATGTGTCCACTATGCATGTACATGCAGACAGTGCACCTCCACCATGTTCACAACTGTACACCTGCAAATCTGTGCTACACACATCCCACACATACTGTCCACTGTCTAACACAGGCTGCCAATACTGCACACATCAGCCAAGTGGCACGTGGGTGGACAATACACTATTGGAACTAACACTGGTGTAAACAACACTACAATGACAATCATAGCTTTAATGCATCATGCCTGCTCAGCTACACCTTCAAGAATATCATTACACTCTACTGCTGACAACATGCTAACATTGCTACACTGCTATAAAGACACCCTGTGCATCAGCACCATGGTAGCCTGTTCCTGCATCAATGTTACAGATGACAGGAGGTGGCACAAGTTTCATCATATGCACAGGGTGTGTTGTTGATTTGCCAGAGGCCTACAGTGAGCAATCCAATCGACATGTGTGTGTGTGTGTGTGTGTGTGTGTGTGTGTGTGTGTGTGTGTGTGTGTGTGTGTGTGTGTGATGGGCAAGAATACTGGTATGGGCCAATGTTGATGTAATGTGTATGGGTATGTATTAGCCCTAGGTGTCTGGATTATGTGTGTGTGTCTGCATGCACACAGTTCCACCATGTGGCTGCCATATACAGGTATTTGTGGGACAGCTACAGACTGTACCTGCGAGGCTTTACAGATCACTGTCTCCGGCCATGGATAGGGTACCTGTGCCTGGCAGGGGTGTTACTCACACTATCAAGTACTAAGCCAGACTGCGTACTATCCCCAGAGGTAGATGGATGTACACTGGACCCAGGTCCCTGCTGGGACTGTCCAGAGCCATGTGCATGTGTTTTTCTAGAACATTCTATGGACAGCCCACCCCAACATTGCTGGGGCTGGTACTGGAACTACGAGAGCGGCTGTGGCTTGAGGGACATCTGCGGCAACTGCCAGCTGCTGATGTTGTTGGCATACTTCCACGTCGACAACTCAACCATCCCGCACTGTCCTGACACATGGACATGACATTGCGGAGGACATCTAATGTCTCTCCCCAACGTCTATCAGTGACCTCAGTGTAATTATGGATGGCACCAGCTAGGTCATGGATACTGTCAATAGGACATATTGTGACCATACCAGTGCCAGCCATGACATGACATGCTACAACACAACTGCAACATTAAACATCACACATACACAGTGTGTGTCATGTGACCTATACACTCAATAGCATTACAAGACATATATGTGTCACTTTGTACAAAAGGTGATTGTTATGCATATTGTGTATCAGTCCATATGTTTACACATACACAACATTGGGGTGCATAGCAATTAATGCTATGTGTAGTACTGTGGTCACTGTAACTGGATGGGGTGTAGTACCATGAGCCATCATCATGCAGCATCATGTGGTCACTCAAGGCTACTAATGTGTGCCAGACCAGCACATATATATGTGTCACTTTGTACAAAAGGTGATTGCTATGTTTATTGTGTATCAGTCCGTATGTTTGCACAGACACAACATTGAGGTGCATAGCAGTTAATGCTATGTGTAGTACTGTGGTCACTGTAACTGGATGGGGTGTAGTACCATGAGCCATCATCATGCAGCATCATGTGGTCACTCAAGGCTACTAATGTGTGCCAGACCGGCACATACCATGCTGTACCAGAACTGCTGTACCATGGCTACATTCACCATTTCACAGCCAGTTGTTACATGTGTTTGTATGGTGCTCAATAGGGGGCATTGCCTAAATGAATGTGTTATGTGTTTAAGAGTGTCGCACAGCCACATGAGAGGCATCTGCCCCTCAGGTATATTATGTGTGCTGTGCGGATGACATTTGGGATACTGGAGTGTGACCTTACAGTGGGTGTCTGAATACGCCATGTGTAGTATGTGAATGTGTACCACGTATGACAAAGTTGTGTATGTTGTGTGCATGTGTATTGCCTCTGCCTATCCAATGTCCACTACAGTGTTGCCACAATTGTTGGGATGCTCTGTGTATTGTATGTGTTTTAGGCAGCTACCCACATTACTGGGATGTGCATGTCTCACAGCAAACATGCACAGCATGCATTATGCGTAGGTGTGTTACGTGTACATGGCCTACAGCTCACCTATGACATGCACATTTAATTAGCAATATTAAATGTAAAACACACTCACCAGCATGGGTCTGCTGCCTTGGTGTCACACCAGAGGGACCTACAGGGATATGAGACAGTTTGTCAGTGGCAACAACTGTGGAATTGCTACTGTGTGTCTGCAATCTTACAGTAGTACAATGGTTGACAGTCACAGGCCTACAGATTTCATTCCTAATTATTAGTATTGCACAACACTAGGCACCACATCCTTTAACTACACAGTACACATCTCAAATGAGCATGCTCTACCAATAGAGATAACAGTAGTCTACAGCTATGCCATGTTACCTGTATGCTCCGTGTCAACTTGCTTAGTGGCTCCAGCCTCCATGATAATACATGTTGCTTGTTGTTGTTGCTGTTAGCCAGGAGCCACCTGGCTCAGGGGCAGCTCCTCCACTCTGGTGAGGGGGGGATGGATGGGTACCCCACCACCTGTGGCAAGCTGTTGTCTACGGATATCTGATGCATGCTGCCGGACATGTCTAATTAAATCACTGCAGTGATGGCATACCTGCTCATATGTCCGGTTATGCATGTGTATGTCATTTACCTTACGGACAACATCTTGCCACAGTGCAGTCCGCTCATGCTAGTCCTGGCTGGTTCTGGAGAATAGCAGGGCATAGTGCTGCACCAGGCTTGTTGTTATCTGTTCCTCCTCTGCCGTGCTGTAGCTGGGGTTACAATGGTGGGCCATTACCCTGGAAGACAATGAAACAATATGTGTGAGCATGTCATATGGCACACTCAACATTATAAAGTAGAGATATCAATTAACTGTCATATATAGCAGCCTATTAGCTGTCAGAGGATACACACTTTCAATGCCACATATCAGTGCTCAGCCCACAACTGCCTGACAGTGCCTGGCACACTCTATATATCAAACCATGTTTTGCACAGCAACAAAGATAAACCAGTATGTAAGACTATACAACAGTACATGGCACACTGTATGCAACACAATGCACCACATAGCCACAGGATGTATATATCAAGCTAATGCATCAGGAAATATGTATTCCATTGCAATGATTGGAAAGTCCAGTTACAGTATTACCAGTATACCACACTAGTCGTTGATGGCAAACCCCTGTCTAACATATGTGCACATTCGTTAATATAGGTGGCATACTGCTGTACTATAATATACATGTTGCTAGATATGCACTTATATCCTGTAACACACATATGACCGAGGCCATGGTACAGGCATACCCACATACACATCAGACATACATACCAGACACAAAGGTATGGCAACCCAGATGACCTTTACCTGTGTACCATACAGTACTGTGTGTCAGTAGTTACAAAGCCTTATGCCTGAGGTATGTAATCTGTGAGGACTGCAGGGAACACACAAAACAGTGGTTTCAAGAAATGTGGACATACACCATACTGTGCTGTGTAAGCATACAGCTTCAGGTAGTACTACAGTTCATACATGAGTTGGATTCATCAGCAGTAACACTTAATAAGGATACATGTACTGCTTTAGACTACAATGGGACACCCCAGTCGACACCAAGGGACTACGTCAGACCATATGGCATACCGCTTTTTCTGCCTAGCAATTGCATACACATCTTTTGCTGGGATCACAGCTAGGACACATAATACCATGACAAGAAACAGTTTCCCACTAAGCTATCACACATATACAGAACTCTGACACATTCACCAACACATTCACCATCACACTCAGTCAACCTCACATAGCAATTATTGCAACAAGTACATGTGGGTGTGTATCGCTTCATAGGTAGGTAATAGGCTATTGGCCCTAGGGCCTATAGAAGTCTAGCCATACGCTACCCTGGCCTTTGACACAAGGGTAAGTACGTTTCACATGGCCCAGTCAAGCAGAGCCACAGAGGTGATTCCCGGGGTGTATTTCCTATCTCCCATACAATCATCAGGATTATTTATGATGACAGCTAATTAGGAGCTTTGTTTGCTATTGATAGGTGGTTTGTTCCAGAGTATGGAATGTCTCTGAGATAGGAATCTATCCCTCCAGCATGTGCTGTCTATTGAGGTCACAAGGTTTAGGTCCCTAGAGTGTGTAGCTCATAGGGATTGTGATCTGTCTACGTGGAGCATGTCCAACAGCTCTGGGTTTGACATAGCTTAGTATGTTAGGCAGAGGTCACCTCTGTGTAGGCGGTATGCAACACAGTCTAGCTGTGGGTTTATGAGATGGTCTGCATAGGGCATCTGTTTGAGGCCGGTATTACTCTTTGTGAGGTATGTCTGTGCCATTTCCAGTTGCTGTAGATGTCTTGTGAGGTACATACCGCATGGGGCATTGTACTCGATAATGGGCTTTATGTGTGATGAGTAGAGAGGAACACTGACTTATATTTCCCTGGATGACACACCTTTTGTGATGACGTGTGCCACGTAGACAGATGACATGACTAGTGTGGCACTGTGATTATCAAAGGGGTGACTACTATCCACCTGTGTCCCATGGTCTCTTATCACACCTTCGGTGTTAAGTAGACTGCCACCTATGTGGTAGTTCATGGGTACAGAGTCTTTGCAAGAAGGTATGCCAATGCAGTGTCAACATTAAGCTTGGGTTCATGGCTTTCTCACCAGGCATCCGTTGCAGTAAATATGACCCTGTCCCTCTCTCTCTCTCTCTCTCTAAACATATATATATATATATATATATATATATATATATATATACATACACACACACACACACACACACACACACACATATAAACATCCCTTGGTGTACATGTAGATATACATATAGGCACATATACAGTCCACCTTTCATGGTTTGCAGATGACTGCTAACTGTGGTCCATAATCGACTCTACGGCTGACACAGACATCCTCCAGAAGTGTCTTACAGAGACTGATACCTGGTGTCAAAACAACACCCTCAAGCTGAATGCCAATGAATGCATAGTCATCCCCTTTGGGTAAAACAATGTGCACACAAACTACCACATAGGTGGTAACCCAGTATGTACGGAGAAAGTCAGTATGGCCCTGGGGACACAGGTAGATAGCAAACTCCCCTTTGATGGTCACATGGCCAAAGTGTTCAGACATTCCTTCTATGTAGCCCACCTAATGTCACCTAATGTAACCTACATTGTATAGTCTGATGATGTCACCATCCACAGATATACCTGTGGAAAGGAGAACTACAGTAATGTGCATAGCTCGTTGTGTAAGTCGTACTCCTGTAGTATCATAAAGTAGTTAGGTAGGTGTTTGCATCCTGCACTTGACAAGTGTGTGTGTGTGTGTGTGTGTGTGTGTGTGTGTGTGTGTGTGTGTGTGTGTTTGTGTTTGTGTGTGGTCTCCTGGGAAGGAGCAACCTTACTGGAGAGTAGTAAAACACCTTAAAAGTGGTATACTAATCATTGTCAAGTCTGATGATGTCACCATCCTACAAATATACATGTGGAAAAGAGACTTCCCAGTAATGTGTATAGCGACATGTTAATGTACTCCTCTAGTATCTGTGAAGTAGTTATATAGGGTTTGAATCCTGCACTTGAGAACTGTTTGTGTGTAATCACCTTTGAGGAGGAGCAACCTTTTAGAGAGGAGTAGAACACCTTAAAAGTGGCATACATATCTATGTCAAGTGTGAGGATGTCACCATCCTACGAATATACCTGTGGAAAAGAGAACTCTCAATAATGTGTATAGCATGTCATGTTAATTTGTACTCCTGTAGTTTAGTAGGGTTCAAATCCTGCACTTGAGAAGTGTGTGTAATTAACGGAGAGGAGCAACCTTTTTGTAGGGTAGTAGAACACCTTACAAGTTGTATACTTATCTTTGTCAAGTCCGATGATGTCACCATCCTACAAATATACCTGTGGAAAAGCCACCCAGTAATGTGTATACACACACACACACACACAGACACACACACATATCATTAGTGGGGTTTGAATCCTGCACTTGGTGTAGTGTGATATACATATGTGCACATACACTGTTGGTCAATGTGTTGTGGGATATGAATTATGCAAAGGTTGTGAGGTATACTGTTATGTCATAATATTGCACAGTGTTGTGCAGAATGCATTGATGGTGTTCTCAGCCCATGTAGCTTTAGCAGGCCTCACTGGCTGCAACACTGCAAACCTGACGAATCATACCCACAGTGTTTAACCACCACATGTCATATAACAGCACTGCATGCTGTCTTGTTTGCCACACACTACAACTTACATAGAAATATGCACATAACAACCTTCAACAACATATATATGTCCACCTTTCACAAACAGTTGCAGTATGTCCCTTGCTCTATGCACATGTAAAGATGCTAATATATCTGACACAGACAGATCTCTCTGTATCTGTGTGCCATACACACACAAGGTCCACACTGTTGTAAGTTCGTGTACCTCATGGCTGACCTGTTGGGCCTTGCTGCAACATGAACAGGTGTCACATGTGAGCACACAGTCAAATTAGAGGGTGTGTATATATAGCTGCAAATGCTAGATTAACATACTAGCCTGGTACAGCTGTTGCCAATGCTAAGCTACACATTAATATGACTATCATGCATTTGTTACTCTGTCACATCCATGTTTATATAACCGTATGCACTACTCCCACAAACAGACATTGTACACACTACTGTACAGAACACAGATAACATGGATCAGATGTTTGACATTTAATGCTGAACTACATATGCCACAGTCATATCCCACTGCACACAGCTACACACAGATGTCCCCATGCCAGTAGTTATGCAGGGCATCTGTGTATAGATACGTACTGCTGCCACATATGGATGATTCAAACTATGTAGAGTACTCTTCATAACCATCTACTACATGCCAGTAAATACATAGCTGTTACATACCTTACCTTTGTATGTGTTCATATTTGTCTGTTTCGTATGTTTTGTAATAGCTTTTATTTTTATAGCTTATGATTTTTTTCAAGATATATTTTTTATTTCAATATAATTATTTTTCTTTTCAATATATTATTTATTTTGCAATATTATTTTTTCAATATATTTTTCTTTTCAATATATATATATTTTTTAATTTTTTTCAATATATTATTTTTTTCAATATGATATTTTTTTCAATATATTTTTCTTTTCAATATACTTTTTTTCATTATTTTTTTTCAATATATTCTTTTAGTTTTTCTTTTTTTTTTTTTTTTTGCTATATATTACTTTTTCTTTCAATATATTTTTGGTTGATCTTTTTTTCTTTTTTCCTGCTGCTGTTGTCTGCATCCATACATCTCTCTCTCTCTCTCTCTCTCTCTCTCTCTTCCTCCGTACTTGCAATGAAATTATTGCATGTGTGGACAACAAGTACAGCCTGCTTTTATAGGCATCTGCACATGTGCATGTGATGGCCTCTGCACCAATTAGTGGCCACCATTTGGCAATTGCATGCAGCCTGCTATGTGGTACTTGCAGTACTCACTGTCATAGCAACCCAATACTATAAATTGCTGTCAGGTAGGCAAAGCCCTTTCAGCTTTCCAAAGTGGGGACAATGCTTGTTTGCTGTGGACACTGTTGTGTAAGTCAGAAGGTTGGTATACTTCTCATAACTGATGCTAGGGGTGTAGCCAGTGATTTGAATGTTGTACTCAGACCTGAATGTTGCCACTTCCAGTACACAGTTGACAGTGTAGAATTGTACTCACCCCTAGAAATGCTAACACAAGATACATGGGAGTATGTAGTTTATTTTCTACTTATACAGTTAGCTGGTATACATACATAGTTATTGAGATGTTTTCATTTTGCACATGAACTGTTTGGGAACTGCTGTACTGTGGATATTAATGTACTCACTTCTGCACAGTTTGTGCTTTTTCTTTTGTTGACATTATCACAGGATGCTCATGAAAACTGGACAATTCCATTATTGAGTATGCCTACCTACATCCTTGATGTACCTTGGACACACAGGCATTTTGTACATTTGGATGGGGATTGTCCTGCTATGATACTGTGTGGGGGATGTAAAGTGCTGCTGTAACATTATTTACTGCTAGAATGTCTGGTTCTGTTATCACAGTCATGTAATGCAATTCCACAACAACTGCTGGTAAAGTTCCACAGAACAGGTTTTGTGTTATGGCATTCCTATCTTTCCTTTACATTCACTCATTCTGATGCATGATAAATATATTTCAGCAACAAACTGCTGTATATCTACTGTGGCCTAGTGGTATTTCATGCAGTCTAGTGTGGCCAAGGTCTGGGGTTCGAGACTGACAGCGGTGTTTTATTTTGCTGCTGAGCAGAACAAGGGCCCTCACATGCAGGGTGACTAAGGCACTTTTAAGCAGTTGTAAGCGGGTTTGCGTGGATTTGCACAATGCTTCACAATACTAAGCTAAGCGCACACAAGCGCACACTCACGCAAACCTGCTTACTACTGCTTAAAAGTGCTTACTCACGCTAACCCCCGCGCTCATTTCTTTGAAAGAAAAGAAAATGGGGAGATAGGAAAGTGGTGAAAAAGGGGCACAAAGAGGGAAAGACAGTAGGGAATACAGCTTGGAATGTGCAGGACAGGTGTAGGGAAGGTCCATAGCTGCCCATTTGTTTAACAGCAACAGCTGTGCATATACTAGTAATTTGGAGGGAAATTTGAAACCTTCCACCCCTGAGAGAGGGGTGAGGACAACAAAGTATGTTGTACTGCCAGTTAAATTTCAGTTTATGTGTCCAGTGGACATTTGTGCAAAATGGGCAGCTATGTATGGGGCGTAATGTTTTGTGGGTGCAGATTGCCCTTTGTTTTTTCAGGTGAGATTGGAATGTGGGAGGGGAAGTAGGTATATTTTGGGAGGTAGGTTGGGGAGGTAAACAGACAAGACAAACAAGATGCATACAGGAGTGGAATATGACACATGGGGTGGGTGAACACCATTGATGGGGAAGGATGTTTGGAAATCGCAAGCCCATGACCCCACAGATGGCAACAGTGGAACTAAGATCCCCACCCATGGGCAGTCACCACTGCACCTTCACAGCCCGGATGGTGGCTGTGCTGGGGGCTGCATAGGAGGGGCAGGCTCACCCGTGAGTCGTGCCACTCTTGCCTCGAGCTAGCATAGAGGATCAGTGACTGAATGCTTGATCTCCCTACACACCACAGCCTGGACCATTCAGAGGGTGATAAGTGGCCCTCCTCTGGCCACGATTGCATGGGGGGGGACAAGCCCATCCCCTGCAGCACTTCCACCTGAAGGTGGCACAGGACCAACGGAGGAGGAGGTCCCGGGCTGGGCACCAGACCTGCTGGTGCCAGGTACCATCGCCAGATGAGGTGGGACAGGTGGGTTCGCTGTGACCGGCCTTCCCATAAGTTCTATGTTTAGGAGGATTTAATGACAATATGGGTTAGTAATAGCCAACAGCATTCCAATTTAGTTGTAACAGCATACAGTAGCATTCCCATTAACCCAATACACCAGAGTTCCAACAGCTGAACAGCAAGCATAACACATGCATATATAGAACAACAGTGGACATTCCAACAGCATGCAGGATTGATTGGTGGCAACAGGCCACCAAGATTGTGATATGTGAACAGGGCACATGCATCATAGTAAATGCAGATATTTATGAACCAATAGGACATGTGTCCCAACAAATGTTATGAGATTAGACATACCCATTGAGGTGTGGAATTGCATTGTTTATGCACATAAGTAGGGTGTAAAAAGATACCTCCATTAACAACTTATATATACTTATAAGTTTACACTAAATTCCTATTGACTGCAGTTATATATCCCTACATGTATATTTACACTAGGCAATGTCCGTTAAATTGTGAAATGGGTTTTGCTAGTTCTTGATATACCTGACCTGTATCTGACATACAACCTGTCCTGGATGCAGATGTTACTGCTGCATATTTATATATTTCATTTATTTTTATATATCTACATATCTGGATGTGTTCAGGTGACATTATCAGGTATATGTTGACAGCCCCCTACATTTCCAGCAGCAGACTGACATTTCTGGGGAACACAATAACAAGCTACTCATGTGCCAGATTAACCTGTACATGCCGGACAGGAACCAACAGTTGAGGACTGTATATATGCTTAACAGCTACTGGCACTCCCTTCATCCACTTTATATGGGCCTACCCATGTGTGGGTTGACTGCGCTTAATGCAACAGTACTGTTTCTATAATGCAAGGGTACAACAACATATTGAAGAAAGTGACACGAACACACTCCAGGAATTATACCTTTATTAATTACATTACACACTTTTCTAGTGCCTCTCTCATTTATTTGATATATCAGTGCATACAGAGGTCTTTTATTCAAGACATATTATACCTTTATTAATGGGTTACACCACCTTTTCACACTGTCTCACTTATTTTATATAACAGTACATGCAGAGAAGTTATTCAACACTTATTATACCTTTATTAATGGGTTACAACACTCTTTTTCAGGCTCTCTCACTTCTTTTATATGACAACACATGCAGAATAATTACTAACCTGCCTGGTGGTACAGCCTTAGCAGCCTATCTGCATAGGCTTGCTGATTCACAGCACGGACACCTGCAGCTGTGAAGTAAATGAAGGGATATTGAGACATATCTAGCCATAATATAGACTACAATAGCAATTCTTACATACTTCATTCCATGGCTACATACTCAGTAGTGGGGCATTTTCCATTCCACATGCCTCCTGTATCCACTGGTTCAGTCGGTCCTCCTTGCGTCTCTTCAGGTCTGAGTAGTGGTGTCTGACCTGCTCATCAGTCTGAGGGATGGCTGTGGCACTGGTGAGATCATGTGCTAGATGGTTCCAGGCTTCTGCTTTGTACTCAGTGCCCTGAAACTGGCCCTGCAGGAGTCTTGCATTATGATGATGGACAAGGAGCCAAACCATTACTTTTGACTCCTCAATGCTCCACCATTGCACTCGAAAATGAGAGCCCTCTCCGACACCAGCCATACTGTCTGCAGATGGGAGCTACAACCAGTTATGGCAATTATTCCCACCTATGGAGCTTAAATATGCCTCATTTCCCACACTTATTTGTGATTGGCCAGTTTTGAAAATTCTCAGCTAAAAGCAAACCTGCTTAGCAATGGGTAAACTTCCATTGACATATATGAGTGTGTTGGAAATGCATCCATATATAAAGCTGTCATGGCTTAGTGGTTTAGTACTGTGATTATGGTGCATAGTATCACGGGTTCAAGGCCTGTCATTGCTTTTTATTTTACTACTGGCCAGACCAGTTAGGAGGTGTGGCTGTGTTTAGCCAACTTTGCTCAACTTTGCCCAACGTTGCTCGACATTGCTCTACGTTGCTCTAAGTTGCCCGACGTTGCCCGACCCTGCCCGACGTTGCGTTAGTTAGTGCGGTGAGCAGCTCCGTGCAAACATTTTTTGTTTGCGCTAGTTGGCACGATGCGCAACTCCGTGCAAAGCCATTGCGCAAGTTAAAGCAGTGCTAAGCTATGAGCAATTATACTTAACTGTGCTTAATACTAGAAAACTTTGCTTAGCAGTGCTTCACATTGCTTAAGATACATTACTTCTGCATTTATCAGTATGCATGACCATTCCACCTTCTTACATATATATATATATATATATATATATATATATATATATATATATATATATATATAAAATATTGTTCACTACTACATAGGACATTTCAATGCACTTTACTAACAATTAAAAGGTAAATGCCAGGAGTTATTTTTATGCACAGATTTCCTACAGAAAATGGGAAGGGGTGTGGTGGGACTTGAATCGGGAATGCCTCCTCTTTGTGCGAAGGCTCTATCAATACACTATTGCTATTTGGCTTAATTTGCATATAAGTAGTTTATTATCCTCTTCGATGTCTTCACTGCTAACTGTAGCTAAGCAATGGGCAAACCCGCACATACATGCGCAAATACGGGCAGCTATATCGGAAATAAAAAATAAATAAAATGGAAAGCTTTACATTTTAAACTTGTACAGGGGTTTAGAATGTGGGGGAGTGTAGTGTTGGGTATGTTGACATTTGAGCGGACTCGCTCATTTCTCTTGACGTTTGCTGTTTAGGTACTTGTAGGGGCATGGATATTTGGACTGCTCGCCAGTCTGACATGCCCCCTGCAGTCGTGCATGTTCCATGTTAGCCTTAGAGTTGAGTCAGCGCACCCTCATGAATATGCATGACGCGCTGACATCATACTCTTAGACTGCCATTTTCGAGTAAGACTTAGTTAGTCTTACACATAGGATTAGTGAATCCCAGCACCCCTCTTTCATATCTAACTGCTTAGTGCACACAGCATCTCTTAAGATATTACCCGATTTCTTTTCATCTTACCTTAAAATTCTCCAACATCTAGTCCAAGACCATCAGTTATTGGAGAACTCCCGTTCTGACTCTCAGCAGTCATTGTAGGATTTAGTGCTTCTGTACTGCTCCTGGTGACAGAAGAAGCGTGAAGGCATTATTTCCAGGAGACTGATTATTACCAGAAAGCCTAATGATTGCTTCATAGGTGCTAGCTTGGAATTTCTATTATGTTTTGCTGCTGATGAGAGAAGGAGCAGAGGCCATTGATTCCTGACTATCTACCAATGGACAGTGAGTGTCTGTGTGGGACCTTCCTGATTGGTCTGGTTGCTATCCATGAAAAGGCTATAACAAGCATACAAGTCTCTGCATCTTCTGTGATAAGACTGTTGATCACCAAAGATGCTGTTGCTTGCTTATCATCTTGGGATTGGTGCTATTATTTTTCTTCTAGTGAGAGAAGAAGCAAAGGAGTATTGTATCCCAGCAGCATGAAACTGTGGTGAGACCAGCACTAGTAATAGTCAGATAGTAGTCAATTAGTTGAATGCCTACTATTTATGATTCGTGACAAAGCTGATTCTTTATTTTCATTAAGTACTGCTTGATTAGCTGCTTTATGACCTAACTTCAGAATATCTCCCTAAATACCTCATCCAAAAATCATTAGAGTCTATATTAGTAGTTTTGCCTCATGTGTTTGGAAGCACCCTGTACAGATGCTGATACCTTGAATCAAAAATTTTCCTGTAACGCATCCTTGAAATTTCTAGTTTGCAATGAAAAACACTGATACCAGAATTGCAAACCATATACTTCTTACATTACTTTATATTATCATTGCAACTGTCTAACCATGAGTATCAACTTTCCCAATATCTCCATTACCAGTTTTTTAGATATAGGCATCTTGAGGCAATGTAGAAATAGCCTCATGTTTACTGACAACCAGCTAAGTCTCAAGCAAACTGATATGCTATGTGAGAGATGTATTTGCACAATGTCACTGGAGGCAAAGCCCTCACATAAAACACTCCTAAAGTCAATTAGGTTGTCAGTAGTACACACCCTGCACCCATCACTGAGAGTACAAAGCAGACACAAAGACCCATATATGCTGAGGCACTTAAATGCAACCTTCCTAAACCCCAAAGACCTCCTAGATGAAGTACACAAAATAAATGCCTTCAGCAGCCTCAGATGCACTCTTTCAAAACAACACCCACATCAACACATACAGCCACATCTCATGTTGCCTCTGCTTCTAAGCCCATAAAGCAAACCACCACAAAGTTCCACATTATGGTCTTTGGAGTCTCCTTCATAAGGAGAAAGTCACAGTTATTTGTTTATCAGGGCCAAGATCCACCACACTGCACACATACTCAGGTCATTAGACCACAAATATCAGTATGACTCAGTCATAGTCCATGTGGGTGAGCATAATCTGAGACATAAATCCCTAGACTAAATAAAGAGAGACATCATGAAGCTCTCAGAATATGTTCCCCAGGCTGATATGTGCCCAGCACTGAACAGTGTTTTACCTTCTTGAGGGGTGATGCTATAACACAAACGGAATTTGACTGACTTTAATAATTGGTTTTGTTTCTGGTGTCATTCTAAGGGGTTGCAGAATTTGTTCTCATAGAAGGAGATGGTCAACAGACCAGGCTGCTTTGTCAGGGATGCAGGGATGGTCTGCACTTCTCCTCTGTAGCTTTTCGAATATTAGTTATAAAATTGTCTTCCCCCATAGAGCCTTTTTTAGGCAATGCTAAAGTGAGAGTACATTCAACATAGCAAATCAAAACCAAGAAAGCCTAAAGGTGTTACGGACCAATGCTAGGACTCTAGATAAGAAACTCTACTCCCTCCAAGTTCTCCTCACCATTGAGAATGCTGGGGTCTATATTAGAGCATCGAAGTTTCAAAACTTCGAATGTTCTAATATCGAACCCTATTCAGCGAAAGCTGAAAACATCGAACATACAGAACAGCAAAGTTTTTCCTAGGGAAAAAAATTGCTGTTCCAAAACACATACACACAACATAAGCACACCAAACAAACAGCAATCCACACACATACACCTAAAATCTTATACCTAACCCTACACTAAACTATACACACACCACTAACTATCCACTTACCTTAACCCAAACCCTAACCCTAAGGTCCGTCACTATCGCACTCACCTCACCCATGCCCTAACCCTAACTCACCTACCCTTCCCTAACCCTCACATCCACACAATCGCACACATACCTAACCCACGCCCTAACCCTAACTCACCTAACCCGCCCTAACCCTCATGTCCACACAATCGCACACATACCTAACCAGCACCCTAACCCTAAATAACCTAACCCACACTCAATCGCACACTTACCTGAACCCGACCCGTAACTTTCCACCATAGTGCTGAAAATACCAAAGCAACAGAAACGGACAACCAAATTCTTTCCCAAGGAAAAAATTTGGTTTTCTGTTGCTTCAATATTTTCAGCTTTCACTGAATAGGGTTCGATATTAGAACATTTAAAGTTTTGAAACTTCGATGTTCTAATATAGACCCAGAATGCTGATATCTATACTGTCACTTAAACATGGTTTAAAACTGCGGAGAGCACACCAGCAGTCCAAGACTATAATGCCTTCCACACTTTTAGACTAAGCTACTACACAGACATTGACTAAAGGTGGAGGTGTGTTGATTTGTATCAAAAGTAAATATGCCTCAAGGATTGTCAAACAGGATAATGCTCCTTAGCTTCTCCACATTAAAATCACCATAGGAAAGATCTCATAGCATTTTCTTGCAAGCTATGGGTCCCCCTCTATGACCCAGGAAACCCATAACATGTATTTAAGCTTACTGGAAACACTTACCATCCAATTCAATACCATATTCATGGGTGATTTTGATTACCCCACTATTAACTGGGAGTTATATATGACATAAACATGCAGGCACAGCTATTCTTGGATTTTGTAAACCCAAACTCCCTGGAGCAAATTGTCATAATGCCAGCCAGGAACACAAACATATTGGAACTGGTCCTCACTAATATGAGAAAGCATTACACACTCCCCTAGTGTGATGATCTATCTGGTAAGGTCAAACCACAAAACCATCTCCTTTGAACTAAATATAAAACTTGAGGCCAGCTAACCCTGGAATATTCAGGAATTACTCCAAGGTTATCTTCCTGCTATTATGTGATAACCTGACAAAATTTCAAGCCCCCATAAACCCTGAGAACACTGCTGCCTACACAGATCTGTTCACAGAAACCCTATACAAACATGTTATTAGCTGAATAGAGGCACTTATACTCACAAGGAATAAGTACAGAAATAACTAAAAAAGCAAACTACCCTAGTGTAATCACAACATCAATAGGCTGTATAACAGAATGAAGCAAATCTTAACAAATAATTGGAGGTGTAGCACCCAGCAGCATAAAAGCAATCTCCTCAAGCTAAAGAAAAACTAAAAGGGCAAACAAAGTCTATCAAAGCCAAAGATGAGGTAACTTTAGCCTCACAGGCAAAGGATAGCCACAAGACATTCTTTACATATGTCCGCAACCTCAAAGGCAATACATAATTGTTTGCAGAGCTTATTATTGATGGTGCCATCCATACTGAGCCAGAAGATATATCAAAACAACTGCCAGAGAAATTCAGTTCTAAATTTTCCCCTATGTCCCTCTCAACTACCTCTCAGTTAATACCATCAAATATAACTCCCCCACTATCAGAAGGGAACAGGTCCTAAATTCTCTCTCTATGGCCAAGAACACTGCATCGATAAACCAAGACAATATCCCAAGATGCCTTCTAAATAACATGAAACATTATCTATTAGGCCGTCTGGAATCATTGTTTAACCATAGCCTCCAAACAGGCTTTGTACCTCAAGAATGTAGAACAGCAACAGTTATCTCTCTGCATAAAGGTGGGTCATCTACATACTCTGGAAACCATAGACCTATAAGTCTTAGTAGTCTCATATGCAAAGCCATGGAAATCATGGAAATGATCAATAATTACAAAGGAAATCTCCAGACACAGGGCCCAACCCAATTTGGTTTTGTCAAAGGCTGGTCATGACTGTCACTCTTCTTATGTGCATTAAGAAGACGTTGAGGCTTTGGTGTTTAAGTAGTTTATTGTATACAAATACATCAAGATAGTTGACAGGAATATTAAACTTAAACTAGCTGACTGACTGACTACATACTTACATGCTCACACTCTGGCTGTTCACTCAAAATGGCACTCTTGCTTGCACATGCTCAGTACTTATATGTATGTGCCAACTCACTGGAAAGCTTCTTAAAGGGGTATATCACACATTCTAATCTACATCTTCCCTCTTTACTGAGTTGTCTCATATAAACAATGACATTTGAATAGGCATGCAGGCTGACATGTATCGAGAAGTAGGATTTGAGATGTGATCTGATCTTGTGACATAATAGTTAGGACTGGATTTACCAACAGGGACAGTCACCGGGGAATGTTTTGCTTGAGGAGCCTCAGGGATTTTCTCAAGAATGGGGATTGCTGATGGAATGTCCTCTGGAACAGGAACATTGGACAAGTCACTGAGAACTAGAGTCTTTGTCACAGGCAATGTGCTGTAACACTGGTTCAGACACTGGTAACAAATGCTTTCAATTTTGTCTGAATTCCATGTGATTCCACAAAGTGCAATCTTGACTCTTGACACAAACTCTTCACAAATCCGATGTGATCAAAACCTTTTGACATCTGCATCCTCACTATCCCCCCTTTTTTCAATGAACTGAGTGGTTTGTCAGTTTTATCATAGTAAGACTTCTGGGATAAATACTTTATCAACAGTTGGGCTTTTACTGCTTTGTTGTTCATAGCAGTTGGAACCAGTAAATTACTGCTGATTGGTAATGTGGTTCTGGATTGTCTCGACTTAAGTCTCAGGGGAGGTGAACCAAGATGTTTAACATGAGGAAAGTTTCTGAGATTTAACAAGTTTGGAAAAACATTGGTATTGTCATGTCTAGATTTCTATAAGAGCTCTTTTGCACTTTGAACTGCACATTCAGCCAAGCAGTTTGACTGAGAGCATTCAGAACTACTCGTAATATGAACAAAGTCCCACTCTTATGCACATTTCTTGAACTGCTGACTTTTAAACTGTATACCATTGTCAGGAATAACACTGTGCGTATGGGTTCCTATCACATCATCAAACTGTTACAAGTTGAAACCACATATGGTCGAGACCATATGTTCGAATTTGTAAAAGTTCGAGTGTGTGAATGGAAATCTCCATAGATGGAGTTTTCCATTCACTTCAATGTGGTGTGATGTTGGAGTTGGTATATTTAAGTAGCGGGGGTGTGAGGGGCACAGGCCCCCATGTGGCAGGTGCAGGGGGGCTTGGAACCCTGCTTACAACAGTTTATTTTGTTGTCTGTTGTGTTTATCTTTTTTTAGGTAGTTGAAGTCATGTAACTTTGAACATAATGGTTCAACTATTAGGTGTTCGAAATTACGTAAATTTGACTATGTGATATAGACCCTGTGCAGACTACCATGGACAGAAAAATGTCAGTTCAACTTAGAAATGACAGTACTGGAGGTTAGGTTGGGAAGTAGGTCAATCTCAAACCAATTTGAATAAGAGTCTACTAACACCAAATAATGTTGACCATTCCACTCAAAGATATCTGTGGCTACTGTTGATCAAGGTAATTCAGGAATCTGGCTTAAGTGAAGTGTTTTTTTTTTTTGTTGATGTGGCTTTGTTATACTACATACTGAACAAGATGAAAGTACTTTCTCAATACCTCTTGACATAGAAGGCCAAAATACTAGACCTCTTGCCCTTCTTTTAGTAGAATCAGTTTCTGGGTGGCTATGATGCAAGATCTGAATATGCTCTTATTGCAAAGATTTTGGAACAATCACTTTAGGACCTTTCATAATGATACCATCGTCTGACAAAATCTCATCTCTGTATGGAAAATAATGTTGCACTTCTACTGGTAAACAAGATTGTTTGGAAGGCCATGCTCGACTGATAAAGAGGTTTAGCTTTTGGAGAATTGAATCTGAAGCTGTGTGAATTCTGAGTTCATCAAGACATGTGGAAGAAAACATTTCTCACTTGAATGACCTCAAAATTAAGTTACTCATTGTTATGCTGTTCCATGTTTTTTCTGGGTGATCTAGATAAGGTATCAGTAAGATAAAGAAGTTTGCGTTTTGTGTAAACAAGACTGCAATTGTACTTTTGAAATTTGAGCATCATGCATTGCAGTCTAGCTGGATCTGTATGCATAGGCTTTCTCAAAATAATAACAAGAAGTTGGTGGTCAGTTTCTATTTGGATAGGTCAACCATAAATATAATCATGGAACTTCGAACATGCAAACACAATTGCCAAGAGCTCTTTCTCAATCCTCAATCTAGGCATATTGCATCTTGGTCTGGGTAAGAGTTCTCATTGCAAAGGCTACTGGTCTACCCTCTTGAAGAATGACTGCACCTAGACCAAATTTAGAAGGATCGCGGGAAAGAGTAACTGGTTTGTGAACATCACAGTAGCTGACAATTGGTGGGCTAGCTATTTTCTGTTTCAGGACTTCAAACACTCTTTGCTGCTGTTCAGACCATGACCAAATTACATCTTTACATGTCAGCTGTCTGAGTGGTGGTGAAAGTTGGCTTAAATCTGGAATGAACTTGCCTAGATAGTTGAACATGCCAAGAAAACATTGTAGGGCTTGGATGTTGTCTGGAGCTGGCATCTCGAGAATTGCTGTTTGCTTTGAAGAGTCTGTTCATAAGCCTGAAGTGGTAAACAAGTGACCCACATAAGTAAATTCTCATAGCTTGAATTTGCACTTCTGAGGAGTCAGCTTAAGATTCACTTCACATGCTCTTTTCAGAACTTTCTTGAGGTTTCTGTCATGTTTGCCTTCGTCATTGCCTCCTACTAGAGGGTAGATAGGATAAGGAATAAGTATATTAGAGTTTCACCCCAGTTTGGACGGTTTGGAGACAAAGCCAGAGAGGCCAGATTGCATTGGTTTGGACATGTGCTGAGGAGGGATGCTGGGTATATTGGGAAAAGGATGTTAAGGATGAAGCTGCCAGGTAAGAGGAAAAGAGGAAGGCCTAAGATAAGGTTTATGGATATGGTGAGAGAGGACATGCAGGTGGTTGGTGTTACAGAGCAAAATGCAGGGTCAGGAAGAAATGGAAACAGATGATCAGCTGTGGCGACACCTTATGGGAACAGCCAAAAGAAAAAGAAGATCATAGCACAAAGATAGCCTGAAAAAATTTGCTCCATTGCATGCTGAAAGACTTCACTGCAGAATTTAATCCAAATGGCATTCTCAGAAATCTGTATCTTCCAAATGGTGTACTGAATGTAGTTAACAAGGAAGATTTCCGAACAAGCAAAATTTGCCAAAATGAACTCTTTGTATATAAGACAGAAAAAACAGTGGTGTTTGGCATGTGGGCAGTAACCTCTTCAACTGTGCATTGGATGATGAGGCCTTTTTAATGCGTTGTTCAGATCTCTTGGATCAATACATATTCTGATATCATCTGAGCTTTTCTTATGAGCTACCACCATGGTGGATTCCCCTTCAGTAGGTTCTTCTACTGGACAAATTACTCTTATCTGCATGATTTTGTCTAAATAGGCTTTGGCTATGTTCTCCATAGCTACTGGAGCTTTCTGTGCTGGTCTGATAACTGGGCTAACCTCTGGATCTAACTTCATAGAGTACACAACTTGTAGTTTGCCTAGTTTGTCTGCAAAAATATCAGCAAACTCAGAAAAAATAGTTTGGGTGAAATTTGAGCTGTTGTCATTCAGGCTTACATGGTGAACTTCTTTATTCAGTGAAAGCAGTCCTATTTTCAAACTGTCTCTGATGCCTAATAATGACTGCACGTGTCTCTTGACTATGAATAATTGCAAGTCATAGCTGTTCCCAGAAGAGTAACATGAAAAGCACTACTGAGCCTTCAGTTTGAATCTCTTCACCACCATAAGAAACAAGCTTCACACACTTTGTCAAATCAAATTGTTCTGCAGCTTTTACTCTAGCAAATGTTTCTGTTGACATAACATTGCACTTTGAGCCAGTATCTACTTTGTGCTCTACAGAACTTCCATTAATCCAAACAGCCTCCCACATGTTTACAACTGTGTGCGCTCATGCAGTTTCTCCACTGACATGACTACTAACTATGTTGATTCCATGCTGTCAGCACAGTGAAGATGCAAATAGTTAAGACCTCATTGGTATTGCTGAATCTCAAAAAAGAATAACCCTGTAGGGATGTTCACTATGTGTAGGCACTAACATGGTGTTTTTGTTTTCAATGGGTGTTAATAGAGAGTGATGATATCAGGGTGTGTGTGTCAGGTTACATTCTCAAAGTTGTACTGGTTGGTCTGTCGAGGGTGAAAGTGCATGTAAGCTATGCACAAATCACAGGTTGTATACCATCCTCGGAATTTTGTTGTAAAATGTGTCTTCTCTATCTGTTTCAAATAAGTTTTGTACATTTTTTAATGTCCTCCTTTGCACGATGCACAATGGAGGAATGAATGCCAACTTTTTTTGTGCTTCTCATGTAAGTAGGCCTTGTGGCACCATGTGTTTGTGCAGGGCTAAAATGCAGAAGGTCCTGGGTTCAAGTATAGGGGTGGGTCAGTTTTTCTCTTGATACTAAATGTTTGCATGATATTATGGGAAGAGAAGAAAGGGGTGCACAAAGGTGCGCCTTGTGCAATGATGAATAAGCAAGAGGTGTGCATACAAGGTGATGATTACAGTATAAGTAGGTGAATTCCATTTTGATGAACCAATTCAAGATAGTGCAGCTATTCAACATGCTATAAAGCATCCATGTAACCTCCAATCTTGTTTTTCCTAAATAATTCAATACCACTGGAGTAGAGACAAGGACATTTTAACTGACACAATGCTAGGGACTGCTGCAGCTATTCTACATCTGCATGTGCTAGAGGCTGAAGTCAATGCTGCTGGTACAGATGAACATAGGCCTAGGCCAAGAAGGAGAAGAGTGTTCAGGCCCAGGATAACCTATCATATGTTACATGACCTGGAGATTGTAGAGCACTACAGGCTGGACAGAGACACCTTACAAGAACTCTGTGAGCTCTGCTGCCATCAAACCAGAGACAGAGCCAGTTCAGGGGAACCCATCCCAGTGGAAACTAGGGTATGCGTATCCTTAAGAATATAACTACAGGTACCTTTCAAAGACCAACTCTGGACATGATGGGTGTGTCACAGGCATTAGCATCCAGGATCCTCCACCAATTCGTGTATCCTATGCTCATACATGCCAGTGAGCACATATGTTTTTTTCTGTAGTTCTGAGGAGAGGGCTAGCAATGTGCAACAGTTCTACTCTGTAGCACACTACCCAGATGTACTAGGTGCAATACATTGCACTCATGTACACATCAAGGCACCACCTGGTAGAATCTACATGAACCACAAGGGATACCACTCCATCAACTGCCAAGTCGTGTGCAATGCCCCAGGAATAAACTTGAATATGTGTGCTGGCAACCCTGTCAGTTATCATGACTCCCTTATATGGCACACATCACAGCTGTATCAGACATTTGCTGGGAGGGGTATCCCACAGGAACATTTACTGAGGGATGCTGGCTATGCACTGGAACCATGGAAGATGTTACCCATCAGAAATAAATACACACCCACGGAAGAATGCCATAATGAGGCACACACTCAAACCAGAAATATCATAGAGCATGTGTTTGAGCTGCCGAAGTCACAATTTCATTGCTTAGAGACATCTGGTGGAGCCCTGCAGTAAAATCGAGAGACCAGTGTACAAGTCTTCACAGTATGTGCTATGCTACACAATCTGATCTTGTGGAAACAGCTGCAGTAGAATCAGCTAGAGGAAAGGACACACATCCCCCACCAATGCCTAGGTCACCACAGCCACAATCAGAGGAGGGCTCAGAGGATTGATATCCTCTGTGAGATATACTTGTTCCTCCAAACTGTTCTGTTGATGTTGCAGAAGAATGGGTATTTATGATGTTGTCTGACTTACTGATGTGCAGTAAACCCATCAGTAATGGGCCAGACAATTCTTGTAAGCTAAACACGTCAGCTCATAGCAGTCTGTAGGATACTGAGTATAGTGACAGGGCATTGAGTCAGTCCATATAGGTCCATATAGGACATGTTGTTTAGGCCTTGAATCCTTTTAGTAAGGTAACTCTGTGGACATTCCAGTTGGCACATGTGCTGGACAGATATATGCCAAAGGGGGCATTATATTCAATAGGTGGCCTAATGAGTGCTGAGTAAAGGGGAGCAATGGCATCCCCATATCTAGACACAATCCCTCTGTTTATAAATTGTGCAATATAATAGGGCTTTCTTATAGCAATACACGTTAGTCAAAATTTAGGTCACTGTCCAAACAAGTTCCCAGATCCTGGAGGCAGACATAAGAGTGCTCAGTATGCCCTTGCTTTGGCTAAAATACAATGGCTAGTACATTCACTGACCACCTAGGTGCCTATTACCTTTCTTCTACTCACACACATAGTTAAATTGATGCCAGGCAACTTACACAACCTGTAGTTCCCCATGTACTGGCTGTGTACTGCTTGGATCAGACAGAATCAGCCCTGAACTCAAAATGTATCCATTGCTGCATTTGCAAGGTAAGTTCTGAACCTGAAGTGTTGTTTTAAAATGATATTATGGCATTTCCCTGTATTTAGTAGGTTGGAACAGTAATTAAATAGTGCCATGGATTTGTGCAAAAAGTACTTTAACATGTGACAGCAGAGATACCTTTACTTTACTCGTATGTGTCCATTAGTAAGTACTAGTCCTCAGGTTTCAAAGATTCACACAGACCTACCTCTGAAGTGTACTGTGCTCACTGCATGGCCTTATTTTTGCACCATATCTTTGTACTGGAAAATCTGTAAAGAGAGAAGTTAGACAGTACTGATACACATTGCTGTTTCTGACTTCACAGCCCTCCCCAATATCAAACAATAGGCAGGAAGCAAAACAAGAAGAGTAGGAGAGGAACAAGAACATCATATTCTTGTTTGTGCCATAGCAGTATCAACTTTGTTTACCCACAAAAGAACAGGCTATGCTTGTTTGTGACATAACAGTACATGAGTCCACCCCCAAGTGCAGAGTAGGCTTGTTGGTGCCATAACAGTAACTTTACAATGGTGCTCTCCCAAAAGAACAGTATATGGCTGTTTGTGCCATCTAACCTGGCCTTCATTTGCTGGCAAATTCATATTATATAACTCCCAGTTAATATCCACACATGTATTAAAGCCAAGGATAATGAATGTCTCACAGTACTGTTAAGAAAACTGATGAAGTACCAAGAAACACAGACAAGTAAGACAAAGCTGTATATTTGCAAGACGAATCTTAAAAGGCTGCATGATCAGTAAGTCCACTATGTCTGAATATATTACAGAGGATTAAAAGTATAAGTCACAGCTGAAGATCTCATAGCAGTGTACATTCTATTGCGTGTGTTTGTGTGAACAATGACCTCAGTTCTTTGCTGCAAAGCTGTTTCTGTGGCAAAGAGGGTAAGGCAACCACCCTGTTTTCTGAATCTGCAGTGGTGTGAGAGTTCAAATCCCAAACTATGTAGAAATATCTGATGTGTAGTATCATTTTGTAGTGTGTATGTCATACCTTGCTTTTCCTCAGTTCACATGTGTCTCCCTTTCCATTTATTTTACTACGTTTCTTTTTTTTTTTTTTATTCCACTGTTTTCTCAATACACTGCATAGTGCAAACAAATGACTGCAGGTTTAGCTGTGCTTATGTGGCTTGCAAGAAGTGTGGCATTGTTGAAACTGGATCACCTAGGAAGCAGACAGGCAGATATAGAAGCCAGATACATTCAATAAATGCATTTGGCCAATGTTGAGTAACTGTCTCATTAGCAATGAGGCTCCCATTTGCGCACTGCTTACCTACATGCAAACAGTTGTAACTCACATGCATGTACACTTAGTTAACCATAGTGCAAATCAGATGTCCAATGCACACCTTTCAACTGTATAGATGTTTGTAGAATGTCCTGTTTTTTGCATCACAGTTTTCCCTCTTCCTCATAAAAAGCTGGTTTTCTGGCAAATAATGTGAAAATACTTGACTATTCAAGCCAGAAAACAATGACAGACATCTGAAAGTCAAAACTCCTACCCATCAGACAATTCACATTAATGCAAAACATGGTATTCTATTCACTACATAAGCTTGTAAGAGCAGTATGTAAAATGTGTCCCTATGTTTGGTCCTTTTTTCGACCCAGTATGTATGGCTTTGTCCAGATTCCTTGCTATAAATGATTGTGAGGTATGGCCCAGTGTTATATGGAAATGCATATATGATGCTGCCTTATTTCAATCTGTGTGTTGGCCACACACTCACAAGCATTACAACCCTGTGATCTCAGTTTATTTTTTTCCACACGTATATCAACCACACGACAAAGTGTAATTTATAATGTTTTGTGCCTCCTCATGGACAGTGCCAGTAGGTGGTGCTCACAACCGTGCTCTGCTAAACTCAAACATCCAAATATGCTCAACAAAGGTACGTGAGTGTTATAAAGCTAGGCCTCTAGGCAGCCTAGTGCTATTAGGCTATTAGCCTCATATGATGCTGACTCTCTGTGCCTATGCAGGCCTCCCAAGCTGCTGTTCAGCACATGGCCTGTTGATGTAATCTACTATAAGTTTACCTGCACTCATATATAAGTCAGACTTGCTCTGCGGCATGTGCATTAAGTACTGTGGTCTGTAGTCTGTGCACCTAGATAGGTAGGGGATTCTAATCTCACTACAGTCAACTGGGTGTGTGAGACATTAGGCAGCACAGTGTAAGTGGTATCCTACAGTTACCTCATCAATAACATGATTTTCCACTATTTTGATAGCTCTTCATCCCTTCACAGTCATTTCATACCAGGCTCCCAAGCTGTTGTCTCCCACAGGGCCTGCTTATGTCATCTAGTATAAGTTCACCTGCACACCTAGGTGCTTGTGTTATGTTCAGTGATCTCTATCCTATGTACTTAGATAAGTAGGGTTTCTATTCTCACTGCCGTCAAGTGTGTGTGTGTCTCTGTGTGTGAGTCAGCTGTGACTTTATATTACAGAGAGCATTTTACAACAGCAAGGGGGACACTGTTATTCCCATATGCTCAACAGGCAATGCTCATGTCATCGGCTATATCAGAGTATTGTATATGCATGTATCTCAGCAGGGCATGATCAGACAGTGGCCTGGATGTCAGGCAGACATCACATCATGCAAAACAAGACAGATAAAACTGACATTTGTTTTAATCTGTACATATACATCATGGCATGGTTTGTAGGCTCTGTTTTGGCTTGATGAGAAAGCCCTCTGGGGTGCCTTGCAGATGCATGTTTCTGGTAAGCTACATGCAGTACAGAGCATGTAGCTTACCAGAAACATGCATCTGGTGAGCTACACACAGTACAGAGCATTATACTGTACTGGTCTGATGATATTATACTTCAGTGCCATCATGCAATCCAGAGATCTGAATGTGATGGCCTGATTTATAATGTGCACAATACATTTGTACTGGAAAATCATTAAAGAGAACAGTTAGAAAGCAATGGGACACATTGCAGTTGTTGACTTCACAACCCTTACAAGAGAATACACAATAAAGTAATGAAGTAACAATGTAATCCACTGCACAACTTGTCAAGGCAAATGTAATTCACAGGTACAATTAATGTTTAAACAATACAAATGTAGATATACTTAGCTATAATGTAGCTAAGCACCCTGTGCATCAGACACAAAAGCTTTAGTTTCCCTGAATCCAAAAGAGAGAAATCAGGGATATAGCACAGATATCATGACTTTGATAGGGTGTTGGGGGTTGGGAGGCTTAGGCTGACAAAAACGGTTGTTGAGTGTGTGTGAGAAAGAGTGGGGAAGCAGACAGGCTGAACCATGTAACTGTTGTGTGTGTGTGTGTGTGTGTGTGTGTGTGTGTGTCTGTAGGGGTCCTCAATGTGAAAGTGGTGTGTGACACTGTCCATAAACACACCAGCTCAGTGTTAGCTCTATGTCTTGGTGTGTTGGACAGGTGTGAGCTATGCATGGTGGAGTTGTCAGTTTATTGTTGTCAGCCCCAGCCATGAGACTTGACTCTGCCAGGAGATGCACTGGCAGCTTCACACCAAAGGTCAGACGCTGTGCTACTACCTGAATGTGACTGTTGTCTGCTATATGTGATCCCTTTATGGGAATGCCCAGGACCATGACCCCATGGCCTGACACATCTGGGTGTGGACTGCACACTCCCTGATGGTGCAGGGGAAGTACTGCCACTACAGGAACATGACTGATCATGGCACTTTGTCTAGCAGTAGATGATGTTGGCTTACCTACACCCACATGGATGACATCCCCCTCCCAGCAGATGTGTCATCACAGACAGTGCATGGTCCAGGATATAAACTCCTTGCTCCATCACAGACACTCCATCTTCTAACATCTCATTCAGCTGATTCATTGAATTGGCTACATGGTAGAGGCACTCATGGATGTTAGACTGTGCCACATCTAGAACTCTAAGGATTTTTCTGCAGCACCTTTCAGAATATGCCTGTGCCTCCATAATGGCCCTAAACATGCATTGAATGACATAGGAAGAGACACCTGCACCAGGTGGAGGAGAGACAGATGCATCCTCCAAGCATCCCTATCAACCCTATGGCGTGACACTTTGACAACACTTTGGCTATGGACAGTTTCAACAGGCACTGAAGCCACAGTAGCCACACTCCCCTGATTAATGTCCTTGTCCTCAACCTGCCTAATATCTCTGGATTGGGTAGGCATAGACCTATTGGATGTGTCTGGGGAAAATGAAGGGGGTTGGTGGAAGTCAACCTCTGTGCCAGATTCTACCTCTGCACACACCCCAACTGCCTCAGTTTGGCCACCATTGTCATCAGTGTCTGTTGAGACACTGACATCAGGTGTCAGAGTGGCTACACTCCCACTGTCACGCCAACCTGTGATTAAATGGGAGAAACACAGGAATACATTAATACCTGCACTGCAATGCTGCAATATATACTAAAAAATACACTGCTGGCACTATTACAGACAGTACAGCAATACATACAACAGGCCTGAGAGGACACATTATGAGGTATCTTGAAATTTATCTACAGTACTGACTTAAATGTATTAGGCTTACCATCTGCATGAAGTCTGCATCTCTGTGTTCCTGACAGTCCTGAAATAAGTAATGCAAGAGGTAATGGCAACAGCATTGCGTTTAACAGTAAAACAGTGGGTAATACATTTACAAGTCTATACCTGCAGTAACTCAAATGTCAACAAGAATGTGGCTGACATCTTCAAATTAAGCTTCTTCCTGTAGCAATCTTAAATCCACCCACCCAGCAAACAATTGACACAGACATATACATTACTGAAGTTAGTGCACAATGCCACAGTATTCTAATTATCATCTATTGAGACATACCTGGAATCTCTTTTTGGGATGCAGAAGTTGCACCCACATCCAGAACATACCGCGCCATGGATTGCTGGGAGCTGTCCAGGGTGGCAATGTTTGTCAGGAATTCCCTAGTGGCAGTGAGATGGGATTCTGCAGCAGGGCCTCCACCTGTGACTTGAAGAATGCATGCCACTGCAGCTGCACACCTTCATGCAGCAGTTACCATGTCTGTTGTTCTGTGATGCACCTGCTCATATGTACAATTGTGCAGCCCAGTGGTGTTAATGTAGACCAGTAAGTCATCCCAGAAGGCTGTACGCTCAGCCATATTGGCCCACCCCCCTGGACAGCAACATGTTGCATTAATGCATCAATTATTAGATTGTTTTCTGCATCTGTAAGTGGGGGCCATGACGAGCAGATATATTGTGTCCTACAAGACAAAAGAATGATAATACATGTGCATCACATAACTAGAAATGAACTGTTTACAGATAAAGCAGTAAAGGAAGGCTGTCACTATTCTCCCCAGATAAACATGAAAGAGTCTGCATATTTCAAAAAATAACAAGACAGAGGATACAAACCAAGGAGACTAACAAAAGAAACATATCCTTGTTTGTGTCATAGCAGTATTAAATGCTCACCCGCCCAAAACAACAGCGCAGTCTAGTTAGTGCCCTACTAACTAATCTTTACCCCCCTTAAAGAAAATGACAGGCTAACGACCCATTATGCTAGCAAACATCTTTGAAAGGCTAAAAGTGCTAATAAAGGACCTGTCCATGTGACATGTGTACATATTTATAACACAGCATTCCCTTTTCAGGTATTCTCAAGGCTGTGTACATGTGAAATAGCTTGACAACCAAGGTCATGCCATCACTGCACTTCATTAAAAGTGTGAAAGCCATTACTTCACATGTATTCTTAACTACATTCTGGCATATGCATTATGTAGGCAACAAAATGAGAACAACTGCTAGAGTGCAATACTCCACTGTAGAGAAATACTGTGAAGAAATGCGGTTGTCTTAGTAAGTTGAACAATGTACTAACTCTACTCAACATCAGTTTAGCTAGTTACACATTTGCCTTTTTATAATGGAGTACATTATTAATGGATTGTATCTGTCTTAGTCTGTGCTCCAGAGATGCTAATTAATGCATAAGCTGGTGCATTGCATGCTAGTGTTGTGAGGCTATTCAACAAGCTATAAAGCATCCAATGCAGACTCCATGCCTTTTTTTCCTAGGGATGTCATAAAGTGTGGAGTACAGACACACCATTTACAAGGTAAGTCCTAAACATGCAATGCAATGCATAATACTATTATGGCATGTACTTGTATTTCATCTTGTGGTACAGTAAGTATGTAAAGGTGTGAGATGTGTACAGAATGTCAAGTAAAGTTACAGCAGCAAGTTATTTCACTTGTATGTTTCCATTAGACAGTAGCAGTTATCAACTGGGTATTCAGAAACTTTACAAAAATGTTTATTTACAGTTTGTACTGTTTATAGCAAAGGTGACATAATATAGTGAAATAATTGTATCACTGCTTTATATGTCACTTATGATGTTGCTAATTTTCTCCTTTTTTTTCTTTCTCCCCACACCATTTTTTCCACAGCACAGTAGGTTAGGCCTCTCCCACGGGATCCACCTGCCTCCACTCCACCGGCTATGGCACCATTTCCTAGCATGTCAGGGACACACCCTGGTAGCACCTCCTCTGCTGCCCCTGCACTCCCTGGACCCTCAGACAGTTCTGCTCTGCAGGACTGGTCAGTGGTTCCCACCAGGAGCAGTAGCAGAAGTGATGATTTTATCACCTGCAATGAACTGCCAGGGTTGGTGCATAGGATCATGCACCACACAGTTGGTGCATGCTTATGCCAGGTGGAGACACTGCTCTCCATCGTTGTTCTGAATAATACAAGGAGACACAGATGTCGGACACTGCAGCCATCAGTGCAGTGAGGTGACAGTGATGGCAGTCCACTGGGTGAGTACTGGATTCTCACTCCCTCCAAACTTGATGCCCATGGCTCTTGATATCTCCCCTCTCCCAGCCATGGTGTTCACCACCCTGTTGTGTACTTCACCATCCCTGTGTCTCATTTTGTATTTCCTGTCTGTTTGCCATTGCTTCCTCACCCATGCACCTTGCATTGCCCACACATACCTAGGTCTCTAAACCAACATTCCTCTCTCTCTCTCTCTCTTTGTCTCTCTACCAAAAGGAAAAAAAAGGGCAACTGTCCCCCAAAAAATATCATCCCATACATAGCTCCCATTTCACACATCCCATTTCACACCAGTGTATTCATGGCACCCTTGATTTGGTCTGATTGGCTATACAAAGTGATTGTGTTGTGGTTACTTCTCTCTCAGGAGTGACAATCCAAATTCAGCTAACATTCTTCATATATTATCATGTTTTGCTGTTTCAGAAATGGATGGATATGGTTCTTTCCTGCACTCTTCCTGCACATTCCTGCTCTCCTTTCACTTTGTTTTTCACCATGCTTGCTTCCCATTTCAGCAGTTGCCTGTCTTCCCCATTTTTTAATTTAGATAATCTGTGTGCGATGGTGCATGATAGTGCACATTACACAATGACATGCACCAACAGCAAAACTATTCTATAAAGCTTTATTTGCAACCAATACCATGTTCCACAAAAATGATGACAAAGATTCATAAGTAGCCCACTTTATATTTCTTTACACTTAAAAGTATGGGAAACTGATACACAGGCCTACATTTGAACCCAGTGCCATCTGAACTAAAATAAAATCATATTAATACATTAACAGATGGCACTACAGAGTCATTTGAGTTGCAGGTGCATTTTACACACTGAATAGAAAATTGCAGTCATCATTGCTGTTGCATACACCTGCTACTTACCTGAATATTTGGCTGCAGGTAGTAATTGACTTGAGACAGTGATAAGTTCCTTTCTTTGGCCACATTGAACTGGGTCCAAATAAAAGTATTCACTATTATTCCCATTTCTGTTATTTATTAAGATTTTTAGTTACCTTGTTTAGTGAGGCTGCATGATCTGCAGCATGGTTCCCACATGCTTTATAAAAATAAATGGGGATTGCGTACTTAGGCTTTATAGAACATTAATGTCTATTGTGAAATGATGTTTCATACACAGTTAATGTTAAAATATAATATTGGTGATATAAGAAGTGTACAAAGGGTAAACATAAACATAAAATGTGACAGTTAATATTGATTGCATAAAATCTACCTACTAGAGAACTGTCTCTGTGTCCAGATAGGTTAATGCATTGTTGTTGGACGCAGATGATACTGGGTCCGAAATGGGGTGTAGGCATGAATTTTGCAAATGTGTATACTAGTTTTACATACATTTATCAATACTACTGACTTTTACCTTTGCTTAGTGATGGTGCACATAGTGCACCATCATGCAATTATTCTTTAAAGAAAAGAAATGGGGAAGATAGGAAATTGGTGAAATGGGGAACAAGCAGGGGGGAAAACAAAGTGGAAGTAGGGCAGGAATTTGCAGGATGGGTGTAGGAAAGAACCATAGGTATCCATTTCTTCAACAATAAAAACTGATCAGATGTATAGAATATTAGCTGAATTTGTACTGTCACTCTCAGAGACAGAGGTGACAACAACATAATCATGTTGCATAGCCAATTGGACCTAATCAAGTGTGTCAAGTAGATACATGTGCAAAATAGAGAGCTATGTATGGGATGATTTATTTATTTATTTTATTAGGACAGGTACCCTTTTTTGGTGAGAGGGGAATTTTTGGGAATGGACTTAGGCATGCCTGTGGCAGGCAGGCTGGCAAGGTGAGGAAGCAATTGTTGACAGACAGGACATATAAGTCAAGATACCAGGATGGTGATGGACACAAGACGGCGATAAATACCATGGTTGGGGTGAGGGTAGGGAAATCAAGGTCTCATGAACATCAGAAAGGGTGACAGTGGGAATCAAGTCCTCACCCATTGGAGTGTCACCACTATCCCTTCCCTGTGCCTGCAGCTGCAGTGCCTGACATGTGCATCTTCAACAGATGCTCTGTACCAGGATGGAAAGCAAGTGCTCCATCCTACATAGGTGTGTGTATGCTGTGTAGTGCACAATCCTACGCACCATACCTGGCAACATTCCAGGTGATAAATACACTCCCTCCACCACTGCTCCCAGAGTGGACCGCAGGCCTATCCACTTGGTCAGAACCACCTGAGGGCCCAGGTAGTGCAGCGGGAGTAGAGGGGGTGCTGCCAGGCTGTGGCGCATATGTCCTGGGCCTCGGTGCAGTAACTGGTGGAGTGAGAGTAGGAAGATTATGGGGGACATGCCTGCCCTGCTATGCTGTATTAATAAAACACATGAACATATAATTATAAAATAAAAATAAATAAATAAAACCATGAAAAAATTAGACTCATAAAAAATAAATAGGTGAACAAAGAAAAAATAAACATTATAACAAAAATAACAAAAATATATTATATAGCAACAAATATAAACAAAATCAGAAATAATAAATTAAAATAAAGAAATACAAAATTGTACATAACAACAAAATGAAAACAAATTAAACAATAAAAAATAAAAGGTGTGGGGTGAGAGAAAAAAAGCAGGAAAATATTACTAATGTCACAGTTAATATACAAAAGGTTTCTACAATTATTCCACTCTATTCTGTTATGATTTACTTTTAACACTACTAACTCCTAAGAAATTTTTTATGACTTTGAAAACTACCCAGTAACTAACAGATGGACACTGTAGTGCTGATCAGATTGCATCCAGCAATCATTCATGTGTGCATATATTGCATATATGCAGGCTTACACTTTACAGCAGCCCAGTCATGCCAGAGGTACTGAGGTCTGAAAGTAACTTGCTATGATGACAATTAGCTAACAGTATTGTATATGTAATCCTGAAAACATAACTCTATTGTACACACTGTTATATATTTGAGAAGTGTAGTATTTGAACCCACAACCGCTGACTTGTGTAATACTGTTCTTTTGGACTACAGACTAATGCATGCATACTATCCTTTTACACTTTATACATGTCTGTCATCTGTTATTTGAGAATGTGAAATGGTTGCTTTGTGCTACAGGTAAGGCATACAGGCTTTCTTCTACAGATGAGATATGCATGCTCAATTATATACAACTGTTTGATATAACAAATAATCCATCTTTAACAGTTAAAGATAAAATAACAATACTTTTTATATGCATATATACCACATGCTTCCCTAATCCTTGCCAGTTGTGCTCCATAAGACTCACATTTGAAGCCCTTTGTTCAGCAGCCATGGAAAAGAAAAAGAAAACAGAACGCCATTATGAATATTAGTCTTGACTATATTCAGCTAGAACTTCTACTACTGGTCAATGCGTTTAATACTTACACATCTATGGAGTGTTCCTTGCTCTACATTCCCTGATCCACTGATCAAGTGTCTCCCTCTTCCTCCTATGGAGATCATAATAATGATGACAACACTGCTCACCAGTGCATGGGATACTGGATACACTGGTGAAAGCCTAACCAAACGAGTCCAGGCTTTAGATTTATACTGAGAATCTGAGTAGTCCCTCTGCAAGAGGTGTGCGTCATGCTCCTTAACTAAGAACACAGCAAAGACTTTGGACTGCTGAGCACCCTAACATTGTGCTGGAAAGTGCACACCCTCTCCAACACCAGCCATGTGTCCTAAAGATCAAACTCAATGCCTAATGAGCATTTCCTGCCAATTCCACTTTAAATATATGTTTACCCACAAGTGCACATATTATACTTACTGACAGGGTGCACTGTCTCTTTTTTGCTACATTTGACATTTTTTTTATTGCTCACTATTACACATTGCTTACCATTGTGCAAACATGGTAAGCCAGGGTGCATCTATTTGCACAATGGTAAACCATGCGCAATAGTGGGCAATAAAAAATAAAATAAAAAAATAAATAAATAAAAAATAAAAAGCAATGCAATTCCAAGAATATTTGCTATGCAGCCACTTATGTAGCTCTGTTCTTCAAATGGGATTGCAGAAATATACTTGCATGAACATAGTACATATTATACCCACAGTCATACTTTTCATAATATATGCACAATACCCATATAAATAAATAGGTAAAAATAACTGACACAATATAAGTGTCTCAGCCCTCATACTTGTAAATATTAATATCAGCTACACTATGTCAGGTGTTATGAGTGAGAGTAAATATGACATGATGTGGAACAACATTAAAAGTGCATGGTATATGCAGATTTCAAACCCAGAACCATGGGTACAGTAGTCCTAAATGTGCAGCTCTTGCCACAAGAAGGCTGAGAAAACATTTGCCTGTGTTGCACTTCATTTGTATAATCTGCAATGTCAACATAGTAAAAGAAAGGTTTGCTTGCCCTGTAATAGAGCCCAGAACCATTTGCACTCCAGTCCTAGACTTACCATCTATTACCACAGGATTAGTTACATGACATCCCCTATATTAGTATTCATTGTTAACTTGATCGTGTTAGTGGAGGCACTCTTAATGCATTTGTACATTGCCCAGTGGTATTAATTGAATGTATTTGGTTTCTATTTTTGGCTCGGTCATGTCTGACACATGGGTGGTCCAGTTGCGCAAATAAGCTAGGCTTCCACAAACATGTGAAAAATAGGAAATATAACTACTGCAGAATGTACAAATGATCTAAGCATCATGCAAACACATTTAAAAAAAGAGAGAGAAATGAAAAACAATAAAATATATGAAATTAATAAATGCAGTATGACATATTTATGGCAGTGTCACTTGTATGATTTTTCTCTATTTAAATGCATTTAGGACCCTGCCAAACTTCGGACAAGAGGAAGCAATTGCATTCATACCACTCAACTGTACAGATTTTTGCAGAATGTCCAGATTTGTGCTTCATATGTTTGGATGCTCATAAAATTTCTGTTTCTCATAAAATTTGTGGGTTTTTGGCAAATCACTGGGAAATACATTGGGGATTGCATTCAGAAACTAATGACAGACATTTGAAATGTAGATTTCATACCCTTAGGAACATTCCTGCTACTGCAAAACCTGTTATTCTATCAACGTTTTAAGTTTGTAAGAGCAGTTTTTAAAATTTTCCTCTATTTTTGGGCCTTTGACCTCTCATTATTTATAGTTTTGTTCAAATTTCTTGCTGTACGAAATTGAGAGGTCTGATTGCCATGCTGCAGATGGCAGCCTTACATGGAAATGCTATCCATATTCCCAAAGCAGTTTCAAGGGCATAGAAACACTGTTACATGCTGCAAAGCCTTGTTTAAGTGTGCCACGCTTCATTAATATGCACTGTGCAAAACCGCTACAGGTTCAACTTTGTGTACAAGGAAACACTCCATGTAGGCTTTACATGAACCCTACTCAGAGTTTCTTGAGTCCTGCAGCATGTGTTGGTACCTGAGTTGCTGCCATATTACCAAAGAAAATGGTTACTCACTTGCATTCTTCTGGATGCCTTTGTCTTTTCATTAAGCTATAATATGTCTAAGAAGTTTATCTTATTCTACATCTAAGAATACACAGCAATACTGACAGACTGTGAAAAGCAGAGCATTCTTGGTTGACTTAATCTACCTGTAGACAATCATCCTTCTGAAATTTGCAGGTCTTGCAGGAGAGAATCATGGTTTCCAATAATCCTGATGGAAAATGTAGCTTGCTGTTTTAGAGGGTCACTTTACATCTTATTGCATTTCACTTTTCCTATACAATTATTCCAGTTCATTCCTATAAGTATGTTTGAAGTTTAGGTCATATAACCTAACTTCAAATGATACTCATGGTCTTGGAAATTATTTCCATCAACACCTTTGTTCTGTATTTCAGCTCTTCTTTCAGAGAAGAAATGTAAAATATTTAATTCATTCATTCATTCATTCATTCATTCATTCATTCATTCATTCTCCAGTTACCTGACTTGTTTGCTGAGTGAGTCAGAACAGCAATCATTGGGCATAAGTCACAGAAACTAATTATTACTAGAATGCCAGTCTTACACAATATGTACATCCACACTCCCACCCCTCACATGCACACACGCATACAAACACAAAACACATACACACACACACACACACACACACACACACACACACACACACACACACACAAACACACACACACACACACACACACACAAAGCTATGGGAAGGAATGAAACCACCCAGCAAAACATCATGCACAGACAAAAAGGGCATTCACTGTCCACACAGAACATATGGCAGCCAAGAGTCAAATTGAAGTACTGTGTGCTATGAGGTAGAACACAATCCTCCCTGCAAATATACCACCCATACAATTTTATTTTCTTAATTTAAAGAATACAACTGGCTTAAAATATTAAAAGACAAAACAATTATAACATTTCTAGTAAATGTATTTTTACATATTCTAGTGCATACCTCCAAACCTTCATGGGACTATAATTAACTCCAAAAAAAAGGGAAATTTTATTAAGAACAATAGAGGTTGAGGATTAAACTTTATTTATCCTTAAAGAAGTGATCATAGAAACAGTTTCCATGACCTGTTGACTTTCGTGTGACCATCAGGAGGCTGAAATATCACACATTCTGTGACTCTCAAAAGCAGAAACCCATTTGTGAATTCTTAGAATGGAAGCAGAAGCTTGTTCTGGTATTAGTTTATTATAATGGATTATTCATACCTATACACTGAGCCTATAAATGCATTGTTTCTTTTCAAGTGTTTTGTCTTTGATTGTGCACCTGATGCAAGGTATTTCTGCAGCAGTGGTGCCCTGGAAGACAGAGGTGCTGCATAACTTCCATGCTAACTGTGCCAAGATGGTTAAGAATATTAAGTTAGCCTGATATCTGGGGAGAAGTCCTGATATTGATGTTGTTGAAGTAGTGCAATGCTACACATTCTCTTTGCTTCTGAATCAACAGTGTTAATTTGAGAAGAGTTATATTTTTTCTGCCTAGTGATATATCACTATCGTTTTCACTTGATGGAAGCTAATTTGTATAATTCCTGTGGGAGATGGGGAGGGGACAGCATTTATATAATTCATTCATTTATTCATTTATTATTAATTCATTCATTTTCAAGTACAAATGTTTCAAGGAAGTTGGGGAGGCAGAGCCTTCCCAAACACTCAGCAGGCCTAAGGCTGAGAGCCAAGTCTGGTGGGGATACAATGTGACATGCTCAAGAGATTTGCAGAAGTGGAACAAACATTAATGTAAAATGATATTTTTGACAACTGCCAGAGCTACCTTTTGAAGAAGGCATAGGAGATGTTCCACTGCCAAGGTAGTGATGAAAGTACTCCTATATTTGTAGATTTTCAGGTAAGCCACATAAATTATAAAAATAACACAGTAGGGCTGATAACATTTTAAATAATGCAAAATATAATATAACTGTGCTTAAAAGGAAAGACTGTGAACAAGAGATTCTAGTTACTTATCCTTATTTTGATTTAAATGATGATCTCTTGTATCGATTAAATAACGATAGGGAGGAATTTCTACATCAGGTCTTCTTGGTAAAGCCTTTCAGAACATTAGAAATGAAGTTAACTCATGGTGAAATATTAAGAGATTACTTGGTGATAGAGAAAACTAAGGCAAGGCTGTTATCCAGATGTTATTGGCTATATATAATAAAATAAATATTTACAGGATCGGTCGAGGCCTGGGTTAACAACGACCGCCACCAGTACTTTGGGCCAACAGGGTGCTAGCGGAAATTGGGCTACTGTTGGCCGAAGGAGGAGAAGAGGTGGAAGGCATGGCCGAAGGCAAGTAAAGGCTAGGACTGTGATAGTGAGGGTCGGAACTTTGAATGTTTTCAGTATGACTGGTATAGGAAGAGAGCTAGCTGATATGATGGACTGATGGAAGGTTGGTATATTGTGTGTGCAAGAGACCAGATGGAAGGGGAGCAAGGCTATGTGTATCGGAGGTGGGTTCAAATAGTTTTATCATGGTGTGGATGGGAGGAGAAATGGCGTAGGCATATCCTGAAAGAACAGTATGCTAAGAGTGTTTTGGAGGTGAAAAGAGTGTCAGATAGAGTGATGTTTATGAAGCTGGAAATTGATGGTGTAATGATGAATGTCATTAGTGCATATGCACCACAAGTTTGGTGTGTGATGGATGAGAAAGAAATATTTTGGAGTGAGTTGGATGAAGTGGTGATGACTGTACCCAAGGGTGAGAGACTGGTGATTGGAGCAGATTTCAATGGGCATGTTGGTGAAGGTAACAGAGGGGATGAGAAAGTGATGGGTAGGTATGGTGTTAAGCAAAGGAATGCAGAAGGTCAGATGGTAGTGGATTTTGCGAAAAGGATGAACATGGCTGTGTTGAATACGTTTTTTAACTAGAGGGAGGAGCATAGGGTGACATACAAGAATGGAGGAAGATGCGCATAGGTGGATTATATCTTATGTAAAAGGGCAAGTCTGAAGGAGATTGGAGACTGTAAAGTTGTGGCAGGGGAAAGTGTAGTTAGGCAGCATAGGATGGTGGTTTGTAGGATGACATTGGTGATAAAGAAGAGGAGGATGAGTGTGAGGGCAGCACCAAGGATTAAATGGTGGAAATTGAAAAATGGTAATTGTGAGGTGATGTTCAGGGAAGACTTAAGACAGGCACTGTGTAGCAGTGAAGAGTTACCGAATAGCTGGGTAACTACAGCAGAGCTAGTAAGAGAGATGGTTAGAAAGGTGCTTGGTGTGACAGCTTGAAAGAGGAAGGAGGACAAGGAGACCTGGTGGTGGAATGAAGAAGTACAGGAGAGTATATAGAGAAAGAGGTTGGTGAAGAAGAAGTGGGATTGTCAGAGAGATGAAGAAAGTAGACAAGAGTATAAGGAGATGAGGTGCATGGCATAGAGAGAGGTGGTGAAGGCTAAGGATAAGGCATATGACGAGTTGTATAAAAGGTTGGATACTGAGGAGGGAGAAAATGACCTGTACCAATTGGTTAGACAGAGGGACCAAGCTAGTAAAGATGTACAGCAGGTAAGGGTGATAAAGGATAATGAGGGAAACATACTCACAAGTGAGGAGGGTGTGTTGAGCAGATGGAAAGAGTACTTTGAGGGACTGATAAATGAAGAGAATGAGAGGGAGAGAAGGTTGGATGATGTGCAGATAGTGAATCATGAAGTGCAGTGGATTAGCAAGGAAGAAGTAAGGATAGCTATGAAGAGGATGACGAATGGAAAGGCTGTTGGTCCAGATGACATACCTGTTGAAGCATGGAGGTGTTTAGGTGAAATGGCAGTGGAGATTTTAACTAGATTGTTTAATGAAATCTTGGAAAGTGAGAGGATGCCTGAGGAATGGAGAAAAAGTGTTTTGGTGCCGATTTTTAAGAATAAGGGTGATGTGCAGAGCTGTAGCAACTACAGCGGGATTAAATTAATCAGTCACAGCATGAAGTTATGGGAAATAGTAGTGGAAGCTAGGTTAAGAAAGGAGGTGATGATTAGTGATCAGCAGTATGGTTTCATGCCAGGAAAGAGCACTACAGATGCAATGTTTGCTTTGAGAGTGTTGATGGAGAAGTACAGAGATTGTCAGAAGGAGTTGCATTGTGTCTTTTTGGATTTAGAGAAAGCATATGACAGGGTGTCTAGAGAGGAGTTGTGGTATTGTATGAGGAAGTCGGGAGTGTCAGTGAAGTATGTAAGAGTGGTACAGGATATGTACGAGGGTAGTGTGACAGTGGTGAGGTCTGTGGTGGGAGTGATGGATGCATTTAAGGTGGAAGTGGGATTACATCAAGGTTCAGCTCTGAGCCCTTCCTTATTTGTAATGGTGATGGACAGGTTGACAGACGAGATCAGACAGGAGTCCCCATGGACTATGATGTTTGCAGATGACATTGTGATCTGTAGTGAGACTAGGGAACAGATAGAGGAGACCCTGGAGAGGTGGAGATATGCTCTAGAGAGAAGAGGAATGAAGGACAGCAGGACTAAGACAGAATATATGTGTGTGAATGAGGGGGAGGATAGAGGAATGGTGAGGATGCAGGGAGTAGAGGTGGCGAAGGTGGATGAGTTTAAATACTTGGGATCAACAGTTCAGAGTAATGGTGAGTGTGGAAGAGAGGTGAAGAAGACAGTACAGGCAGGATGGAGTGGGTGGAAAAGAGTGTCTGGAGTGATTTGTGACAGACGAGTACCAGTAAGAGTGAAAGGGAAGGTCTACAAGAGGGTAGTGAGACGAGCTATGTTATATGGGTTGGAGACAGTGGCATTGACAAAAAGGCAGGAGTCAGAGCTTGACGTGGCAGAGTTGAAGATGTTAAGATTTGCACTGGGTGTGATGAGGATGGACAGGATTAGGAATAAGTATATTAGAGGGTCAGCCTAGGTTGGAAGGTTTGGAGACAAAGCCAGAGAGGCAAGATTATGTTGATTTGGACATGTGCTGAGGAGGGATGCAGAGTATATTGGGAAAAATATTCTAAGGATGAAGCTGCCAGGTAACAGGAAAAGAGGAAGGCCTAAGATAAGGTTTATGGATGTGGTGAGAGAGGACATGCAGGTGGTTGGTGTGACAGACCAAGATGCAGAGGACAGGAAGACATGGAAACAGTTGATCTGCTGTGGTGACCCCTGACGGGAGCAGTCGAAAGAAGAAGTTTTACTTGTTTTCCAAAATGTCAGAAAATTGCAAATCATCTAAGATTTAAGAGGACATTGATCCCAATGCCTCTCATTGAAGAAACATTTGAGTGCATTTCTATGGACATTATGGGACCACCAGTAAAATTTGCAATGAGAGTCACTGTGTACTCATAGTAATCGACTTTGTTACAAAATTTTCAGAATCTGTACCATTATGCAAGACTAATCCTAAAGTTATTGCCAGATAACTGGTATGGTCATTGAATATCCTAAAGAGATGCTTACTAAGGCAAACACTTTACATAAATAGTATTACATCAGCTTTGAGAATGCTTTAAGGTTAAGCAGTTCAAAATATCAGCATATTATTCACAGACTGATGGTTTAGTAGAGATGTTCAATAAAAACTGCTCATGTTAAGAAATGTCATTAACGCAGATGGTAAGCCTCAAATGCAAAGCCATGGAAAGACTTATGGAACTAATCAATCAGGACACAGGGAATCTCAGAACACTGGACCTGTCTCAGTTTGAATTTGTCAAGGGCAGACCATGCTTACACAATCTAGTGGATATTTTAAATACGTTACCTCACCAATGGATGAAGGCAAAATGGTACACACCACATGCCTCAACCTGGCCAGAGCTTTTGGCACAATTCCTCATTCAGGTATAATAGAAAAGCTAAATAAAGTAGGTAAAACCCTGATGTCACCTGCTGGTTTGGCAAGTGGGTCACAGGTAGATAGCAGGAAATCAAAACAGGGGAAGTTACCTACACAAATAGATGAGTCATCAGTGGAGTCCGTAAGGTTCTCTGCTGGGACTGCTCCTGTTTGGCATTTACTTTTTTGTAGTAAAAGCCAATACCAAAGTGCTCTGACCAACTAATTTTGCAGAAGAGTTGACCAATCATTCAGGATTTGGGAACTTATTTGGACAATGACCTAAATTTAGACCAATGTGTCCATTGCTCTGAGAAAGCCCTATTATACTGCACAACTTATAAACAAAGGGATTGTGGCTAGAACTAGTGATGCCATTGTTCCCCTTTACTCAGCACTCATTAGGCCAGTCATTAAATACAATGTCCCCTTTGGCATGTATCTGTCTAGCACATACACCAACTGGAATGCCCACAGAGTTACCTTACTAAAAGGAGTCAAGACCTAAACAGCATGTCCTATATGGACTGACTCAATGCCTTGTCACTATACTCAGTATCCTACAGACTGCTAAGAGGTGACTTGTGTTTAGCTTAGAAGGTATTCTCTGACCCATTACTGATGGATTTATTGCACATCAGTAAGTCAGATGACATCAGAAATACCTGTTCTTAGGGGGCGTGGCCAAGATGTGCTGTAGATAGCAGCAGTTTTCTTCAGCTCTGCCAAGTTAAATTTTTATGACAGGATTTTGTATTCAAAATCAATCCTAGAAAGTTCTTTTTTATACATGTTATGCTATTATTTAATACTATCTAGGACTGCAAAAGTAGAACTAAACTCGTGTAGAAACATGGTTGGAAATAAGGCAATAGTCAATAAAAATCCAAAATGTTTTAATGTAAGCGCTTTCTGAACCATTTTGAACCATTGTGATGCTCACTAGACTTATTGGACTTCAGGAATATGAGTAGCACATTTTGATGATCTCTGACTTTTGATGACACATTTCTGCAACTAAATAAACATGGCATCACATGAAACGAGGAATTGGAAAGGTTTAAACAAGAAGATTTTAAAATTTGGAAATGTAAGCTTTAATCTTTAAAACTTTAAAGCACAGAGTGATGGCTCCTGTCTTATGGATCTTATTAAAATAATGCTGCTTCTATTTGTACCTTGCATTTGCCACTCAAGTATTTGGATTATTACATTTATATTCTCACTATGTTACATTTTAAATAAGGGATCTTCTGGCAAATATGTGTTAACTGAAATCAGCAAAAAATGGTAGATGATTGAGTTTCTGATTATATTTTCTACAGGAAATATGTGATAATGCAATACAAGCTATGTTTACATGGAGCTATGTAAAGCTCTAAACATTGAAGTTGCATGTTTAGTATGTTTTTGAATAAGCGATCTCACTTTATATGCTAGCAGGCAATCCCAATCACATCTTTCCTTGACAATTATTAGAATATATAGCAAATTGCTTTGAATTCAGTAATGTGAAGGGAAGAAATATATTAAATATTAATGATCTTAATAGTTAACCGATTGTTTATGCTTATTTAAAATGTTGTCATTAGTTAATAGGCCTTATTTATTACTGTATAAAATAACTTTACTATATAATGGAAAAACACTTTTGATATTGCGCTCTATCAGAATGGTAGATTGGTTGTTTTTACATTAATTATAATGATTCTTATTAAGATACATAAGTTGAATATAATATAGCTTTACTATGCCTTAAGGTAATCCTTTATTCATGCAATGTTTTAAAACAAAATCCAAACTACATTTATTTATTAGATAGTTCTAATATTTGATTGTTTTTAGCAAATTTGTTACTAAATATTTGTTATGTACTTAAGTAATACACTCACAATTACTTATGATTACATTAATGTATATGCAGTCTTAGATCTGAAGATTTATTTGGTGTAATAACCTTAAACATATGAATAATACCTTTTCTTTTTTTTCATGGAATATCTGAATAAACATTTATGTTATACAGCAAAAGTATTAGTTTAATACACATAACTAGAAAATATTTAGGAAAAGTATATTGTTTTCATTTGTTTCCAAGTAAAAGTATATCTGTAAAAATATGCTCACTATATATTTCACAATATAATGTTTTATTGTTTTACTTGAATTAAGCTAAGTATACAAAAGAAAATAAATGTAGATTGATGAGATTTATTTAAAAAAAGAAGAAGAAAAGGGAAAAATATTTTTTTTGCAGTTGCTGAATAACAGCTGTTAGAGATTGGGTGACAGATTTGGGTAGTAAATGCTACTCAAATTGGGAGTTTGTAACTCCAGGAAGGGTATGGGTCAATTTAACTTTATGAAACTAAACTATTTTGGTTTTAAATATTTTCTTTTGACATCCACTATGTTTATTATCTCAAAAGATTTTAGATTAAGATTTTTCTCTAAATATTGTTTCTCAATTACTTTACTAGTGAGGGGGAAATTTTGAATTAACACATAATAGAGGGGGGGGACAAAGGGTGATTACATTGATTATTATTTATTCTAATCTTCATGCATAATTAAAATGTTCCTTTTGAAAGGTATTTCTATTAATATTAATGGTCTAAACAATCCATGTAAAATAGGAAGTCTCCTTAAATACTTAGAGCTACACAAATCACACCTAACTTTTCTACAGGAAACACATCTTCTAAAAGTGGATATATCTAAATTAAATACTAATATGTGCACTGTATTTTCCAGCTCAGAACATTCTCGAAAAAAAAAAAAGAGAGGAGTAGCTATTTTATGGAACAAAGCATTACCTCTTACTACTATTATAAAAGCTTACAAAGATGAAAAAGAAATGTTTTGCTCAGTTAAAGTAGAACTACATAGAAAGATGTATACTTTTATTAATATATATATATATATATATATATATATATATATATATATATATATATATATATATATATATATATATATATACTGGATTCTACTATAGAACCAAGAGTTAAGATAAAAGACTTTATTAACAAATATACAAATAATAAACTCGCTAAACAACAAATAGAATCTCTAGATAAACATATCTCATTTACAGACCTTCAAAATCAAATTAGTAAACTAAAATTTAATAAAGCCCCAGGAAATGACAGAATCATCCCTGAAATGCACAAAAGCATGCCCAAAACTGGCCTTAATATATTACATAATGATATCCTAACAGCTCATACAGATATCATAAATCCCCCCTCCTGGAACTATACCTATATATATCCTCAATATTAAAACCCAATAAAGATCCTTCTACCTGTTTTTCTTATAGACCCATATCTGTGTTAAATGTTGATTACAAAATGTTTATGTCTATCTAGGCTGATAAATTAAAGACATTTCTTCCAACCTTGATAGATGAAGATCAAATGGGCTTTATTTTTAATAGAAATACATACAATATAAAAAGAACTATAACACTTATTGATTTCACCAAAAATAAAAAAAATAAACTTTAAGAAGTCTAGATATAAATTGCGCTTTTGATTCATTTAGCTGGAATTATTTGTTTACATTATTAGAAGAGCTAAACTTCTCTAATAGATCTATAAATATAATCTCACAACTTTATAAAGTAAGTCAAGCTTATATAAAAATAACTACTAACATTTCACAAAATATTCCAATTTCTAAAGGAACTAAACAAGGATGCCCTCTTCCCCCTCTTCTTTTTACTTTAATAATGGAACCTTGGGCTAATCTAATAAGAATGGAGAAAGATATTGAAAGTTTTAAGGCAATTTCAGACATATCATCAAACATTCAGCTATGTGCAAATGATGTTCTTATTACACTAAAGGGAGATAACTCTTCTATTACTACATTATTTAAATCTATGGGAAATAAAAAAAAATCAGGTTTAACTTTTAATAATGACAAAACAAAAATACTTCCTATCTATTAAGAAACTATGAACTACATAAGAAATATCTTAAATATTTAGCTAAATCTGAACAAATAACATATTTGGGAATTATTCTAAGTATATAAAAGAGATAATACAGCTTAATTCTGATCAACGTTTAAATATTATCCAGAATCATTTAAATAATTGGAATAAACTTCCTTTTACAATGGAAGAGAGATTATTAATAATTAAAATTATTATACTTCCAAATATATTATATATTATTCAGTCAATTTCATTATCTCCCCTAAAATCAATAATTAAAAGTTAAATTCATCAATATTAAGGTTTCTATGGTTTTCAAACAAATCTAGAGTGGCTCTAAAGTATCATACAAGAGATTGGTCTAAATGGGGGATAGGCTTTCCAGATTTAGAACTATATACAACTTTGTCTATAAATAAAACTTTATCTCTCTTAACTGATACAGGTTATACTGCCAAATGGAAAAATACTGGGAGGCATTGTCTATAGAACCTTGCACTAGGCCTATAACATACAAGTTATCCATATTAAATAACCCATTTATATGGTTATTAAAAGAGTTTTTCAGGAGATATACTAAACTAATGTATACATCCAGTTATATATCACTCCTTTTAAATAACTTAGGAAATTTTTATAAATTTCCAGTATACAAAGAATGTTTTTTTCCCTTATTTCCCCTATAATCTTTACACAGAGAAATATGAGTCGCTATCAGAAGATTAAAGTTTCAATACTTCGAATATGATATGGTCAACACCATATGATCGAAGATTTGAAACTTTGAATCTTTTCACGGATGTCTCTGTACAGCACGGAAAGGGAAGATTTCCCTTTTTTGCCCTGTAGTGCGATCTCAGAGTTGGTATATTCAAGTAGCGGGGGGTGTGGGGGTGCAGGGTGGCTTGTCCCCCTGCTTAGAGCATTTAAATTGTTTCTTTTTGTAGGTTGTTGTGTTTTATTACATTTTTGACATTTAAAACTTCGATTATATGGTGTCAACCATATCAGATTTGAAGTTTTGAAACTTTGATAATGTACTATAGTCCCATAAATATATCCTCTTCTGACCTTCCAAAAGTGTTTTTATTCAAAGAAAATAATCTAATATATTGGTTCCAGATAATGGGAAATTTTGATTTGAAAACTACAGATAACTTGATATATGAGTTTGAGTTAGATAAGAATCTGTGGTTAGATTGGGTGGCCTAATGGTTAAGGTGTTTGCCTTACAAGCACAAGGTGCAGGGTTTGAGTCTCACGAGGGATAATTGGCTAGACTTAAAATGGCTCACAAGGGCAATTAGCCTAGTACTAATCTATGAATAGGTAATATCTTTTAAATAAAATAGACTTGATGTCACCTACAATTAAAAAATCTGTCCCTAAATTGTTAAACTACTTGATAATGACAATTCAGCATAAATTTCCTGTTAAAGGTAAACTCTCACAAATTTATAATATAATTAGAGAAGAAACATATAATTGTTCAAAAACTTATTGGAGCTATTACATTATAATTAATAATAATCAACCCAATCATCAAGATAAAATTATACTAGAATCAGCTAGCATGATCACGTCCTCACTTAAATGGAGACTATTTACATGTAAATGTATGTATACATCATTTTTAATACTTCACATAATGAGCAAAATTAATAGTAAGGATAATTTATGCTGGAGATGCAAACTAGAAAAAAATGCAGACTGGCCACATATGTTCTATAATTGTGTAGCTTTAAAAAGCTAGTGGGATAATATCAGTAACCTATTCCAAGCCTTATTTTCTGACAACTTTTTACTTTCTCAGTCTCTGGTTCTTTTTAATACACCAATACCGCCATGTGTTAAAAAAATAAGTATCCTCTGATATGGTCAATATTAACTGTAGCCAGAAAGGTAATAACAAGAAACTGGAAATCTGATGTCTCTCCCTCTTTTTATGAATTTAAGAATATTATTACTGAGGTTTGTCATTTAGAATTATTGACTATTAAAACAAGATCCCTAAGGAAAGCTTCAACACATAATGTGTGGAATAATTTACAAAGTTTATTAGAAAAAGAACTTGTTTGTATTTGAAAACAGTAATATTCACTATGACTAATGTATTAATTAGTGGGTGACTTTGTAAATACTTTAGTTATGGTGTGTTTAATTTTCTTTACCAAAAGTTCAATTTATGTAAAAAAAATGTATGTATATGTTTGCTTATATTCAAAATCAAATAAATTTGTATTAAAAAATATATATATATATATATATATATATATATATATATATATATATATATATATATATATATATATATATATATCTGTTCTTCTGCAACATCAACAGAACTGTTTGGACGGACAGGTATATCTCACAGAGGATATCACTCCTCTAGAGCAGACACCCTATCCACATCAAACAAAGTTCATCTTTGTCCATATTCAAATGCCACTCAGATCTATGGATGAGAAGCAGAACATTTTCTCTAGGACTGCACCCAGTAATACTAACTGACAGAGGTAGCTTCTAAATGTTTTATCCCATGTATGGATCTCCCTAAAATTTTCTTTGGTTTTTATCCCAGTTATTCTTATGAGGGTTAATATACAATTATCAACCATAGAATGAGCGAACAAAGCTCCAGTCCACCAAGAACACTTACTCAATAACAAAGATTGGAACGATAAGATCTCATTTTATACACGCTTCTTAGATGATGTGTTCATTTTATTTAAGGGTGACTCATTAAGGGCTCACTCCTTTGTTAAGTATTTGAAGTCAACAACAACTTTTTTAAAATTCACTTACCGATTTGAAACTGACTCAATTGACTATCTTGATGTCAGCTTGTCAAGGCTTCCGACATCTGACAAGCTTAAAGCGGTTACTTTTAGGAAGGTTACTTATGTGAATTCGTTCCTTCATTTCACTAGTTCCCACCCATTAAAACAAAAAAGAGCCATCGTGAAAGGCCAACTAGTGAGGGCGGCAAGAATGTGCAGTGAGATGTGTGATTTCCAGTCCGAAGTGACTAGCTTGAAGGTGTATTTTTTACATCGTGGGTATCCATTGGGGCTGGTGGATGATCTTATTAATGAGATGTCCACTAAGAGAAGGGAAGGTTTATATGAACCCCTTCTTCCAGTATCACCCATAGTTGAAGTAGCCCCTGAGCTTACAGCTAGTGACATTCCATCTATGTCACTTTTTTGTGCCACAAGTTTTGTTTCTGAAAATACACCACAGGAATTTGGGTGTAGCTTTGTTATGACATACAACATAAATTCTGATGCTATTTTGGGCATTCTAATGAAGAACTGGTACTTTATTTCTACACATGCGTTGTTGTCTGACAAATTAGGGGAAAAACCCGTGTTGTTTTAGGAGAGGAGAAATATGAAGGACTTATTACAATGCGTTTCTTTAGGTGACTCCTTTAATAGGATTAAGGGGTCATTCCCTTGTGGTATGTGCAATTGGTGCAATCTTATCAAGTCAGGTACCTCATTTGAGGTTTCAGATAGGAAATATTTTATTAAGTGTAGGATCTGTTGTGATACGAAATCTATAATCTACCTGGCCTTTTGCACATGCTGTCCTGCTTCCTACGTTGGTAAGACAGATAGAAAGTTTAAGGAGCGCATATACCAGCACCATTATGCAATCAAAAATAACAAATGTGAAAACGCACTGGCTAAGCATGTATTTAATAACCCGGGCCATGCATTTTCATTTATGGGTATTGACCATATGGCTCCCTCTATTAGAGGTGGTCCTACTTCCATTTTACTTGAAATATGTGAATTGTTGTGGCAGCTAAAACTAGACTCTTTTAATACACCGGGGCTAAATGAAAGTTGTAATATAGCCCCAGTGTTAAAGTATAAAGCATATCTGAGATGACATTCAGTAAATTGAAAATGTCTCTTAATGAATACTCACCTATTTGGCTTGTCAGCTTCCAGTATTGTCAGTACTGCCTGTTTTACACACAAAAAAAGCCTTTAATATAAACCATTTTGTGTATAGTCAGTATTTACATTTTCTATTTTTAAGTATTCTTAATGTATATGAACTAGTTAGTCAGATACATTATAGATTGCATTCTAGGCAGAGTAAGCCTGTGCAGTTAGTATTGTTGTAATTCCTAATTTTTAGTTATTTGACTTTCTTTATTGCATTACAAAAGGGTCTTTTGATAGCCTGAAGTTAGCTAGAGTAAATTGTGTTGTCCTTTTAAAACATGTTTATACTTTTATTTGTTATATTATATATTTTCTTGATATATTGTTATTATATACTTTTTGTTTTAGACTATTTACATGTTTTATTGTGTTTAGTGTGCATAACATATGCTTTTGATGTGCAAAACAATTGTTTATTGCACTTTGAATGCAATTCTAAGGGTAAATGTAACAGCAGGTGAGGTTATTGTGTGTCTTTTTAACTAAGCTTTTTTAATTAAGCTTACTAATTAAGTAATTAGTAACTCCTATAAAAAGGGAGGTACTCTTTGTATTCTTTTAAAAAATTCCTCTGAAGAAGCCACACTGTGTTTGTGGCGAAAACGCTGCTTTTTACCTGTGCAAAATAATAAAAACGCGTTAAGGAACTTTTGGGCTTGTGTTCTTGGTGGACTGGAGCTTTGTTCGCTCGTTTGTCTTCTGCTTTTTTGGTATTTTGTCTGTTCCATACGGCTTTGGTACCTATCGAGAGCCCTTCTAGCCCTAACTTGTTTGGTTCAGCTAACACTGACAATTTGGATCTACCTAAACTGCTGTTGTCCCTTACGGAAAAAATTGACCGCGTTAATGCACGCTTGGACTGTTTTGAAAGGAACCGCCAGACTCAGGTTCCTGTTACATCGGGAAATAATGGCTCTTCATCTGACGCACAGCGTGCACTCAGTGACTCTGTGAGCTCTATCCCTCCAGCTCAACCGTTAAGGAGTACTGCTTGTTCTGATAGACTTTTAGGGACAGGATCGTCTAACGGTTTGGCGGATACTAATAATTTGAACACTGGCTGTCAGGAAGCGCTTATGGGCGCCGCGTCTATTTCAGACTGGATCAGGAATACAGGTGACATTTTTTGTTTTCCAAAACCTTTCTCAGACGCTCCGCCGGTGCCGGACAGCTCTGTGCTCATAAAGGACTCTGCTTCAGTGACTGACAAGCTAAAATTGCTTGATGTAAAAACTTTTAAACTACGCAAATTGCAGCTCGAAGTAGCTTATTTTAAACAATGCTTGAATGAAGGGCTAGTCCCGAAGGGACTTAGGAGTGCTTTTACACCATCTAGCATTATCGATAGTGTTGAATTTCTGTTAGATTTGAAGTGTCTCTTTCAGAAACAAGGCTTGCAATTAGTTGAGTTATTAGTTAAACACTATTCTTTGTGTATAGACAACTTAACAGAAGAAGTATGTGTTTTAGATGAAGAAATCAAGTCTCATGTTGCTTTTTCTAAATTCACTTTTGATTATGCACGCATCTTTTCAAGCATTGATACCTATTTGGTAAAAATCAAAACCAACAAATCAAAAAAACTACATAGAGACAGGTTGGCTTACTCAAATGAGAAGGCCTTCCCTAAGTTAAGTAGTAATAAACAGACTGTTAATGTGGATGATTTGGTCACATACTCAGATGGGGATGAAATGGAATGCCCCCCTAATAACAATCTTGACAGTTCTAATACTGAAGGCCAACGGCCTTTAAGGCGAAGTAATAGAAACAAGGAGAGACATGAAAACAATAAGGATGCAAATAATGTTGCACCTACTGCTAGTAATAATCAGGCTTCTTCTAGAAATCCAAACCCTAATAACTCTTCTTTTTTAGGGTACAGCAACAACAAATCCAGTCAGAGGGTGAACAGGAACTGGAAGCATTGAACCCACCTGAAAGGGCTGTTACTAATAGGTTCATAGGTTCATAGATTAGTACTAAGCTAACTGCTCTTGTGAGCCATTTTTAGCCTAGCCAATTATCCCTTGTGAGATTCAAACCCTGCACCTTGTGTTTGTAAGGCAAACACCTTAATCCTTAGGCCACCCTCCCAACCCAATCATTTTGTCTAATGCAAATGGTGACTTTAAGATCTATACTTTTTCTGCTCTTTTATTAGAGCCAGAGCTTGTTGAGCTTTTAGCATTGGGCAACACTTTTGTTCCATCTAGCAAATGTGATGTTGCTAGGGTGTTATTAGACTTAAAATGTTATGTCAGGAAACTGAATTTAAAACTTTTATTTAATGATAACACAGGCGGTGTTAATTTGAAATTAAAACTGCCTAGTGTATTCAATCCACCTTTACATGTAGCCTTAAAAATGTTTGAATGTGCTTGTGAGTTAGACATTAGGCACATGGATAAGTCTTATAGTTTTAAGTCTAATACTTTTAACATCTCGAAAGAACAATTGTTAGCTTTAAACAAATTACGGTCTTCTGCAGTCAGGATTATAAAACCTGACAAAGGGGTGGGTTGGCCATTTTTGAACAAGCTGACTATGTGGAAAGAATGTACAAAGTCCTTGATTCCCCGGCTTATGAAGCCTCTTCCTTGAATGAAATGAATACTTGTTCAAGTAGAATTAGGGGTTATTTCAGGGACCTGTTCATAAGTGGTAGAATTGACATGGACACTTTTAAATACATTGATATTTTGGATCCTAAAACACCTGTCATGTTTGGTATACCCAAAGTGCACAAAAATTTGGCCAACCCTCCAATGAGAGCATTAATAGATGGTAGGTCATCTGTCTCATACCCTTGCTCCAAGTACATTGACTTTTTGCTTTCTAAGTATGTAAAACTCATCCCGAGCATTTGCAAAGACTCCTGGTCTTTTTTATCCAACTTGAAGGGGGTTACAATAGAAGAGACTACTAATTTTCTTACCATCGACGTAGTCGACCTATATACATCTATTCCCCACCAGGAAGGGATCGAATGGGTTGAACTTCTTCTACTTGAGTTGGGTGCCTCTAAGAATGACATTAACAATGTCACTGAGCTATTGGATATCATCTTGTCTTCAAACTTTTTTGTGTTTGATAATGAAGTCTTCGTTCAGAAACAGGGTGTAGCTATGGGCTCACCCTGTGGTGCAGCTTTGGCCAATTTGTTTATGGCCTATTGGGAAAGGCACTTCTTACTCAATAACAAAGATTGGAACGATAAGATCTCATTTTATACACGCTTCTTAGACGATGTGTTCATTTTATTTAAGGGTGACTCATTAAGGGCTCACTCCTTTGTTGAGTATTTGAACTCAACAACAACTTTTTTAAAATTCACTTACCGATTTGAAACTGACTCAATTGACTATCTTGATGTCAGCTTGTCAAGGCTTCCGACATCTGACAAGCTTAAAGCGGTTACTTTTAGGAAGGTTACTTATGTGAATTCGTTCCTTCATTTCACTAGTTCCCACCCATTAAAACAAAAAAGAGCCATCGTGAAAGGTCAACTAGTGAGGGCGGCAAGAATGTGCAGTGAGATGTGTGATTTCCAGTCCGAAGTGACTAGCTTGAAGGTGTATTTTTTACATCGTGGGTATCCATTGGGGCTGGTGGATGATCTTATTAATGAGATGTCCACTAAGAGAAGGGAAGGTTTATATGAACCCCTTCTTCCAGTATCACCCATAGTTGAAGTAGCCCCTGAGCTTACAGCTAGTGACATTCCATCTATGTCACTTTTTTGTGCCACAAGTTTTGTTTCTGAAAATACACCACAGGAATTTGGGTGTAGCTTTGTTATGACATACAACATAAATTCTGATGCTATTTTGGGCATTCTAATGAAGAACTGGTACTTTATTTCTACACATGCGTTGTTGTCTGACAAATTAGGGGAAAAACCCCGTGTTGTTTTTAGGAGAGGGAGAAATATGAAGGACTTATTACAATGCGTTTCTTTAGGTGACTCCTTTAATAGGATTAAGGGGTCATTCCCTTGTGGTATGTGCAATTGGTGCAATCTTATCAAGTCAGGTACCTCATTTGAGGTTTCAGATAGGAAATATTTTATTAAGTGTAGGATCTGTTGTGATACGAAATCTATAATCTACCTGGCCTTTTGCACATGCTGTCCTGCTTCCTACGTCGGTAAGACAGATAGAAAGTTTAAGGAGCGCATATACCAGCACCATTATGCAATCAAAAATAACAAATGTGAAAATGCACTGGCAAAGCATGTATTTAATAACCCGGGCCATGCATTTTCGTTTATGGGTATTGACCATGTGGCTCCCTCTATTAGAGGTGGTTCTACTTCCATTTTACTTGAAATACGTGAATTGTTGTGGCAGCTAAAACTAGACTCTTTTAATACACCGGGGCTAAATGAAAGTTGTAATATAGCCCCAGTGTTAAAGTATAAAGCATATCTGAGATGACATTCAGTAAATTGAAAATGTCTCTTAATGAATACTCACCTATTTGGCTTGTCAGCTTCCAGTATTGTCAGTACTGCCTGTTTTTACACACAAAAAAAAGCCTTTAATATAAACCATTTTGTGTATAGTCAGTATTTACATTTTCTATTTTTAAGTATTCTTAATGTATATGAACTAGTTAGTCAGATACATTATAGATTGCATTCTAGGCAGAGTAAGCCTGTGCAGTTAGTATTGTTGTAATTCCTAATTTTTAGTTATTTGACTTTCTTTATTGCATTACAAAAGGGTCTTTTGATAGCCTGAAGTTAGCTAGAGTAAATTGTGTTGTCCTTTTAAAAATATGTTTATACTTTTATTTGTTATATTATATATTTTCTTGATATATTGTTATTATATACTTTTGTTTTAGACTATTTACATGTTTTATTGTGTTTAGTGTGCATAACATATGCTTTTGATGTGCAAAACAATTGTTTATTGCACTTTGAATGCAATTCTAAGGGTAAATGTAACAGCAAGCGAGGTTATTGTGTCTGTCTTTTAACTAAGCTTTTTTAATTAAGCTTACTAATTAAGTAATTAGTAACTCCTATAAAAAGGGAGGTACTCTTTGTATTCTTTTAAAAAATTCCTCTGAAGAAGCCACACTGTGTTTGTGGCGAAAACGCTGCTTTTTACCTGTGCAAAATAATAAAAACGTTAAGGAACTTTTGGGCTTGTGTTCTTGGTGGACTGGAGCTTTGTTCGCTCGTTTGTCTTCTGCTTTTTTGGTATTTTATCAACCATAGAATGGTTAAGGCCACTATCTTTCCCAACTGGATAAGTTAATTTGAATACAAAAAGGAAAACTGACTAGGCTTAAAATGGCCGACAAGGACAGTTAACCCAGTACTACCTATAAACCTCTGTAAGAACTGTGGCCTATTGCTACCCTGCTTTCTCTTCCTGATAGGAGAAGAGCTGCAGTCTTCAGCTGGGTTTATACCAGTTAAACTCTTGAACATTATGTCTCTCAGAATTCATCTTGATATTGCTATAGAGGCTTGGAAAGAAGAGAAGATACAATTTAAAAGGCATATATTAATGCATAGGGTAGGCTAAAGCTGGTTATAGCCATTGTAAATAAACAGAAAAAAGATGCAGAAACAAATAAATAATAAGAATAGCCAACTTAGATAATTTAACATGTGGAATCATGTATTATTGTCCTTAAAAGACAAAGCATTTCTGGCAAAGTAGCTGGATGCCTTTCAAGTGATTGGAAGGTTAATACAGTATACTATGAACCGAGACATCAAAGTAAAAGAGAGCATGTCCATCACATTATTGCACTAAAGCAATGGAAAGAAGTAGAACACTTTGTGCTTACCTGCAAGCTGCAGTTCATACTGGATAGACCAAGCAATTTCCTCTTGGTGTGGAGTTAGAGGAATCCTTGTCCAGTAATATAAAAGCAGGAAATACTTAATACCCATCAATAAATAAAGATGTGTTCTCAAAAATGACTAAGAGAACTAAATTAAAAGAACATAAAACCTAGGCCACACCTTCAGTTGCAGACTAGAATGAGACCTTTTAAGAGTACCAGTAACAGAAAAAATGAGCATAAGTAAAAAAAAAAAATATTACAAAGGTGCTCAAATTAGAAGAAATTGATGAAGCGTTCCAATAGCACTAATTCATAAATATGATAGAGGAGTCAATTCTATAATCACTTCAGAATCTAAATAGCATTAGTAGTTTGAAGCTTGACTGCTATCCCATACCCAAAGTTACTGAGGTGTTAGAGAACCTAGGAAAACCAACATGCTAGATAATATTAGACTTCGCAATGGGGTATTGCAGAACATTTATTTTGTTGCCCAATGCTAACATCTGGCCTACAGGGGACTCAAGTTACCTTTCAGAGCACCTGATATACTGCTGCATACCTATATGAATACCTGGCCATATATTCAGAGGAATGGGAATCACACTAAGTTAAGGCAGTGGTCAGTACATAACACAAAAAGGTTAAACTATGAATGTTAAGATTAAACTGGACATGGTAGAAGCCAACCATTTGGGGTACCTTACAGGAAGAGAGGTGGTAAATCCCCAACAGGATTTAAATGTTATAACAAACTTGCATTTATCCTGTTCAAAAAGGAATGTGAAGGCTCTTATTGGACTTACTGTGTACTCAAAAAAATTCCTAATTTTGCAAATACTGCCTGTCTTTCAAAAGTACTCACAAAAGTAAAAGTTTCAGTCAAAGTTCAATGGTTGATTGAAGCAGGCTAAGCATTTAATGAGCTGAAAAGAATCTTATCCTCTGAAGATGTATAACAGCTCCTAACTGCAGAAAGTATTTACATTGTACAGAGGGTATCAGAAGTAGGTTTGAGAGACTTATCCCATATATTTACAGCACAGAGTACCTGGTGTGCTACATTAGATGAAAGCTAAATAATTCTGAAAAAAAATATTCAGATATTTAAAGGGTATGTCTACCTGTGAAGTAAACTTTTTATTCTTTAAAATAATACCTGCTGGGTAGATATTTCAACCTAGTGACTGATCATATCCCATTATAATAGCTGGGTATACAACAGGATGGTAATAAAGCATTGTGTTACCTGGTATTCTGTCTGGATTTCAGTATACTATCATTTACAGACCTGGGTTGGCTACTAGGAATACTTATGGATTTCCTACATCTTAAAACCCAGCTACAGAAGTCCACAGCTTGCAGTTTTGTGAGGAGAAATGCATATTTGTGATATCTCTTTTGTACATAAGGGGGGGCTAAGCCTTTAAGTGGTTGTGAAGGATGACTTGTGTCTGTAACATTCTCACATAAATCTAGTTTTGTAATTGATTGCAGTACAATAATTGATGAAGGTTAGTTTTGCAAAACAGGTGGCAGCCTGAAACAGGAAAACAGGAAGTTGGTTCCTTAGTGGGAGATTCCCTTTGGGAAAAATCAGAGGGTCTGCCAAAAGATTTATGGTTCCTTGATTTGAATGTTCCAGTCTGGGCTTTTTGTGAATGTAGCCTAAAGGAAAATCAGGTGCAGTTTTTATTTAAAAGCTAGAAATCTGGAAATAAGGCTTAGGTGTGACCTACAGCTATGGACTTTGTTTTCAAGCCTATTTTTAGAGGAGTTGTGTGAGAATGACTTGTGTGTGACATAGGTGGTGAAGTACACTTTTAGCACAGCAACCTTACATTGTGGGTTTTATATGAGTGTTGTAAATAGTATATATATAAATCTGGAATTAACAAATAGGTTATATTTTTATTTTTTCTTTTCAATAAATTTGTTTTTCTTGTTATGTGGCTTCCACTGTGTTTTATACTGGGTGTATATATATATATATATATATATATATATATATATATATATATATATATATATATATATATATATATATATATATAAAGATGGAGACACACACACACACACACACACACACACACACACACACACACACACACACACACACAGTTACTGAATTGTTCACCCACTGTATTGAGTAATGTACCAGAGTCTGTGGACAAGCTTATGTTTGTATCTGTAATGCGTGATTTTGTGTGGCTATCTACCACTGTGGTTTGTGTACACTGTGACATCCCTGTTTTATATTCTAAGACTGCAGTACACAATTTACTTTCTCTGATTTTAATTTGTAGCCATGCCTTCTCCTCCTGTTTTCTCATAAACCTTTGCCCTTTTTAACCCTTTTGTTCTGTAATGCTTCTGCTTGCTTTTCTGAAATTTCTAAGTATCTTCTGTTGTTGCGCAAGTCTTTTCATGTGATACTTCTATTAGTCTCTTATGGTACAGATTTCTGACTAACCATTTTGAATAATATGTGTTTTAAATTCAGAATCTCTACCAGCAAAAATGTAATTTCTTCTCAAAACTGCCTAAAGTAAACCATATCATATTAAAATGCCCTGTTCCCTCAATGGTGTATTTTGATATTCAGAGACATGTTAACTGCGATGAGGAAAGACCTCATTATTGGTTAATTTACATATCTCTAAAGTAGTTACCACTGCAGTGTTAGATCAGCATTGATCTGCACTTCACAGAAGTAAATTGCTGCTCATGTAGGCATTGGTATCCCCCTCTACAGTCACTTTCCCACACACACAAGTACATATTTAAACACACCCTAGGATACATTAATGCCAACACTAAGTGTACACTGTTCTGAGTAAACAAACACAAGCATAACTCACATCTTATTCTTCCTAATTATAGTTTTCTTACTGATTTTCTTGCAGCTTTAAATACTGAAGGGGGATTCATAAAGGTTACCACAACGTGTAGACTACATTTACCCTTAGTGTAATCTTTCTGTGTGACTAGAAAGCACACAAAATATGGTGGGGATGTTCTCAAATACAGATCGTGTACACTTAGTGTATATTTAGTGTAGGTGTTATTGAATCTGCCCACAAACATATATAAACACACACACACACACACACACACACACACACACACACACACACACACACACACGTACACCACAGTTCATGTATCTGTCTCCCTCATTTGTCTACCCTCCAGTGTTTCCCACCACCCCATGATAATTGTAATAGTATAAGTGCTGTTATGGCACTCTTGTAGTTGCTCTGGTAACTACTTAAAGGTTTACTCATCAATGCACCTTCATGAATTTCCCCCAGATATTTTGTAGTAACTATCTGAAGTTTCATTTGGATCTTATGTGGTCTTTCTTAACTTCAACTCTTCAAATCAGTGTGTGGTCGAAAAGTACCATTTTAACTTTTCTTTCACTGCAGCATAAGTACATTTTATTTTCTGCAAATGTTTGGTATTTCTTATAGATTTTGCTACCAGCCATTTGAAGGGAGAAAAGGCTTCACTCCATTATTCCATGTAACATTAAGTGCTGCAACACCATTTTTAAATTTAAATTTCCAAGAGATTTGCTATTGAGCAGGTAGTAACAATGTAAGTCTGCTCAAAACATTGAAGGTCTCAAATCTGCAGTGATATTGCTTTGATTGTATGCCTTCATATGCTATCGATCTGTCTATAACATTATTTATTATAATTGCCACTGCTGCTTTTTTATTTATTCATTTATTAATTCATTTGCTCATTTATTCTTTTCTGTATCTTTTATATAAAATGTAACTCCTGACCTTTACAGTCACCGACCTATTTTTTATTTGTTTATTTTTATGGTCAGGAAGTGCATTTTTGATGTAGTTAGCATAGCAGCTTTGTAGGAGCAAATGTTTAAACATAATATAAAACAAACTGACACCTCATCTTAATACATTGTCTGACTATAATGTTCATTCTCATCACCAGCTTTTACAGAGAAGTGCTGATGTCTCTGAAAGCTGTTTCCTCACAGACTTACTTGAACACTGAGCAACTTCACAATCTTAGCTTTGGAAAAAATAGTGTAGCAAGATAACATCTGCATACACACCTTTTTTTAGTCATATTTTTATCACTTTCATCAAAATGATATTGCCCTAGTATTGAAATACTTTTGCACAACAATGATATTCAAAACCTGGCATATGCCATTGGAATATGAATTTTGAAAATATGATATAAATGATAGATAAGCAAATTGATCAAGAACAAATATTATATTATCATTATGCAAAAAGCATATGCAATGTAAAAATAAAAATTACAATAAGATACTGCAGTCAGTTCTGGCCCACTGCAGTTACAGTTCATGCTATGAAAATTCAATGATTTTACAAATTCTGTAATATAGAAGAAAAATGCTAAATGAGTACTAGTGTACACTTTGTCCAGTGGGATGTGATACTCGTCTTGTTTACTAAAAATATACTATATGAAAGCAAGAAACAGAGAAAGAAAGAGAGAGAGAATAAACATGAGTCTATATTACAATATATTCTCTTTAGATTAGAAAAGAAGAAAAGAAGTTAAGAAATGTTTCAGTATCTCATAGAAAACTGAGAGGATTTCCAGGAAGTTAACAGAAAAAAAAAACTTTACCTGAGCTGAAATAAAGCATAGATGATAGCGTTGTTCCAGATAATAATACCAAATAAGAAAAGTGAGTAGACAGTTGGCCCATATTACAATCATGGCTACTGCGTATAAAATGGAAAAAATGCTAGATTTCTAAGCATGAAATCCCATAAGATTAGGTTAACAAAACCAGAAAACGTATAAGTCTGCTACTGAGTCTATACTAAAGACTGAGTATTCTGTTGATAAATATTTCCCCCAATGGCTAACTTATGAGGAGTCAGTAGACCGTATGCATTATCATGAAGTGCTAATGAAGACATTTCAAATATGGTAAAAACTTAGATGTATTTTACAGTTTTGTAACTAGTCCAGATTTATACTGGCTTCTTTAAACAACAGGTCACGGTAGTTTAATGTATGAAATTCATAGTAATATATTGAACTGAGATATGAACTATATTGAAAAAAATAAAAATTCTTTATTTTTCAGAGGAGGATAGCCAAGATGAAACCAATTAAAACATTTGGAGATTTAAATACTAATCAGATATGAGTGTGGCATTCCAGACAGAGTTCAATGCATCTGTTAAACAGAGGCCAGTATTAACTTTCCATTTGCAAGCAATAATGTCTGATAGGAAGTGCGTTATTGAAGAAATAATGCCTATGGTGACAGGCCCTTAAACCTATTGAACTTCACAGCCATATTACTTCTATATAATCTGTTTCTCAATTCATTATATTACTATGAATTTTTTGCATCTAACTCTTATCAGAGAATGGCATATTTACTAAATAGCTTTGTATTTTCTATGACTATAGTCTTTTTTTATTTTTGATATAAAATAGTTACTCCATTTAATATTTCAAACTTGTAAGATTGGCAATTTATGTTGAAGGAAGTATTTTGCAACTAAAATATAAGCTATGCACACACACACACACACACACACACACACACACACACACACACACACACACACACACACACACACACACACACACACACACATTCAGATGCACAGTCATACTCATGCACATATAAGTAATATGACACATACAAACACCAAGCAGTTGCATCTACTTTTTTAAATGAATACACATCTGATGTTGCATTCTGAGCAAATGAATGAAAACAAATCACAGAATGCAAGGTAATACAACTCCTCCCATGTCTCTTTTGTGTCCCTCATTTTGCCACATAGTGCTGCAGTGTCACTCACAGAATGATTGATTTGCTTGTAAATCACTGAAGATTAAAGTCAATCAATAATGCCACACTTTAGAGTTTCATACTTCTTGTTTAAGGAATGCATGCTGATGGGCTGCCTTTAGCCATTAAAAAACTAGACTCCGTACCACTAATAAATATATCCTTGTCAACATGGACACAAGATAACTAACTCCCAATATATTTGTGAACTTACATTGAGTCTTCTACCTAGCTAACCATAGACTTCAAATAACAAAACTGTTATATATTGCTTTTAATGACTCCATATCAAACAGTATCTCTCAAATAGGCCCATTGAAGTCCACTTCTAAAATACATACTCAGTTTCATCCATCCTCTGTTATGTCATAATGTGTGGTTTAGTTTTAGATCTCACTATCTTTTAAATATTTGTAAGATCATGATGAGCTACCTTCACCAACCATAAAATCATCTTATGTACAAATGACCTCATATCACTCAAATTAGGAAACAAGTGACCTTCTAAAGTAAATACAGCTAAGGCTATGTTAGTCTGTCTGTCTCTGTCTTTCACACATGCACAGACATACATACGCACATACAAATACATAGGTTCATAGGTAGGTACTAGGCTATTGGCCCAAGGGCCTAAGTAAGCCTAGCCAACAAGGTTCCCTGGCTTATGCCACCCAAGAAAGTTATTTTCCTGTGACCCTGTCGAGCAGAGCCACAGAAGTGATCCCCAAGGTGTATTTCTTATTTCCAATCCACTCATCAAGACTTTTCTTGAAGAGTGCTAATGAGGAACTTTGCTTGACATAGATGGGTAGCTTGTTCCGGAGTATGGGATGTCTCTGGGACAGGAATATATCCCTCCAGCATATCCTGTTTATTGTGGTGACAAGGTTTAGGTCCCTAGCGCATGTAGCTCGGAGGGTTTGGGATTTCTTTAGGTGCAGCATGTCCAACAGCTCTGTGTTTGACATAGCTTTATATGTTAGGCAGAGATCACTTCGGAGTAGTCGATATGCCATGGAGTAAAGCTGGAGTTTTTTGAGATGGTCAGTGTAGGGCATCTGTTTCAGGCCAGTAATCCTCTTTGTGAGGTACTTCTGTGGCCTTTCCAGCTGCTGCAGATGTCTTGTGAGGTACATTCCCAAAGGAGCATTGTACTCTATCATGAGTCTAATGAGTGTCGAGTAGAGGGGAACGATGACCTCTTTTTTCCTGGATGAGAACCCTTTTGTGATGAGGTGTGCCACATAGAAGGATTTCCTAACTACTGTGGCAATGTGATTATCAAAGAGGAGACTACTGTCCACGTGGGTCCCAAGGTCTCTTATCACACATTCAACATTAAGTAGACTGCCACCTATGTGGTAGCTCATGGGTACATATTTTTTATCAAAGTGGATGTCAATGCACTTTTTGGCATTGAGCTTGAGACCATGGCTCTAACACCAGGCATCTGTCTCAGTGAGGCCCTTCTGTAGGATGTCCACATCATTTGGGGACTTGACTATGGCTCCAAGTTTGCAGTCATCTGCGAACTTCGTTAGTCAAAGGCCTTCTGTGTTATCCTGTACTTCAGAGAAGTAGATACCAAACAGGAGAGGTCCCAGGACAGAACCCTGTGGTACTCCGCTTGTCACTGTTTGAAGTCAGATTTGGAGTCTGGAACTTTTAAAGTGTGGGTTCTGTCAGTGAGCCAGTTGGCAACCCATCTTGTGATGTAAGGATTTATACCTAGTTTAGTGAGTTTATCTATAATTCCAGAAATGGGGATGGTGTCAAAAGCCTTGGAATGGTCAAGATAGGCTGTGTGAACCACCTTACCTTCATCTACAGCTTTCGTGACTGCCTCAAAGAAGTTGATCAGGTTTAGGAAGCATGATCTGCCTTTCAGAAACCCGAACTGGGTGGGCTCCAGAGTTTTGAGGTTACCAATGTCCTTGTTTATGAGTTCCATGACGATACGTTCCATGGCCTTACAGACCAGGCTCATCAGGCTAATAGGGCGATAGTTCCCGGGATTAGTGGTGGCTCCCCCTTTGTGGAGTGGGATAACTGTTGCTGTGTGCCATTCAGTGGGCACAAAGCCTGATGTAAGGCTATGACTGAACAGGGTGCTTAGGTGGGGAGCCAGTTCATTCTTGAAGTTCATGAAAAACGCAACCTGGGATGTTGTGTTTTTGACTTTAGAGAGTGCAGCTTTTACCTGCATAGTTGTGATTACAGGGACTCTGCACTCTTCCTGTATAGATATGGGCCCTTTAGGGGGTGAGAGGGGGGTAAAGTTAGCACTGAACCTATCTGCCAGGATGTTGGCAATATCAGTTGGTTCTGTAATTTTCATGCCATTGTGCTGTAACTCAGAGCAGATCTGGGTGTTGCCATTGAGATTCCTGACATAGCTATAGAATGCTTTGTGGTTGTTCTTAGAATCAGTGGCGATTTTGTTTTTGTAGCTAGCTTTGGTGGATCTTATAAGGGATCTTAGCTCCTTACTGAGGCAGACCAGGGAGCTCCTCCACTCATGGGATTTTACTCTCTTTTGCAACAGTTTCTTCCTTCTGTTGTAGAGTTTGTTTATGGCAGGGGAACAACAGATTGGCTTCCTTTTTTGGGAGGATAGTGTATTGGTTCTGTTTGGGATAGCACAATCCATGCACTCGTGTAAGTACTTATAGAGTGCATTTGTGTAGGATTCAGCAGTCGTAACTGTATTGTCCATCTGCACGGGTGTCATGAAGTTCACCACTTCTGTCTTAAGAAGCATGAAGTTGGCTTTGGAGAAATTTTTTACCATGGTTTCCTTAATGGGGGTGGGGTGGGGGTGGGATGTGGATATCTAGGGTGATTAGCTTATGGTTGGATCTGACCAATGAGGAGTTAACTTCAGGTGTGGAACACCAGTCACTCATGTTGGTAGTGACTAGGTCTAGGATATTGTTGCCCCTGGTGAGGGTGTGGATAAATTGATCCAGGTCATTGGAATTAATGAATTCCAGAAAGCGTTGAGCAAAGGAGTTGGTACATGAGTAGTTTTCCCAGTTAATGGTGGGGTAGTTGAAATCGCCCATTATTAGAGTGTTTGGTTGAACCCTAATATTTTCCAATATATCAAGAAAAGAGGAGCGGGAATCCTGGGGCATGGTGGGGGATCTGTAGCAAGCTACACTTTGGATTGCAGTTTTGCCCAGAGTTAGTTGCATTTGGATAACCTCAGATGCATTATGCTGAGCAACTAGCCTGGAGGTGTGGATATCCTTAATGAATATGGACACACCTCTGCCTTTGGAGTTCCGGTCCAGGTTAGATGGCCAAAAAGTGTGGTATGAGTTATAGCCTGGTAATGCAGAGGTGCACTCTGGAGCCTTGAATCAGGTCTCAATCACTGCACAGATATTGATGTTCTCCATTTTAAGGAGTGCCACGAGGGAGTGCATTTTGAGATTTAGACTTCTAGCATTGAGTAGCATTACCCTCAGTTTTTGATTGCCTGGTCCTGTTATGGTGGTGACCTCATAGCACTCAAATTAGAAAACATAAACATTTGTTTCTTTCAATTTTTCTTTCTTTTTATTTTTATTTCTTTCCATTTTTTTATACTGGCTATGCAGCAAAAAGCATTTAGCAAGAATAAAAATTGATGACTGTTTGTTTTTCTCTTTTGTCCAATCATCATTGCAGCTTTATATGCTGACATCAAGTGGATGATTTGTTTTTCATTGGGCATTACTTGTAAATTTATGCCACACTGGATAGTTCTGTTCTCCATTCAGAGTGAAATGTACAGCCTGTACATTCTCTAAAGTCAGATACCTTGACACATAAGAAAACCAAATAAAATAAAGCTGCATCCCAAAGCTCAAAATGACAGGATGGTCTTTTATTCCACTGGTCATTTTGAGCTTTGGGCTGCAGCTTTATTTTATTTGTGCTTAAGGAGGGAGAGTGGCGTTTGGGACATAGGAAAACCATCAGTATTTAAAATGTACTATCAATGTTGTGGATCTTGGAGTTTTAAAATGGAGGAAGTTTAACAAATTTTCTAAAATGTATGTCCATGAAAGGAAATGCTTTATAAGGCATACTAGTTGGGTGAATTAAATACTTAGATAAGGAACCCCACACAGAAATACTGACAGGAGAAATAAAGTATCTGAAGATGTTAAAAGTTTAACTATTCTTGATATGAAATAAAAAAAAATGATCAGCATTTTGAGACTACATCTGTATATTGAAATATTGTTGAATTGTGTAAATTGAATTGTATTTATGCTAACCCTTAAGGTATCCTTCATTCCAGATAAATTTAGTAATAACATGAATAAAAGGTTTAAAGACACTAAGGGAATGCGACAATGAAGTTGTTATAAACCCAGTCAAATAGATTCATTTTAACAATGAGAGCTCTAACTAGATTCTATAATATTATTTAACTTATTAAAATTATTCCTGATTCCAGATGAATTTAGTAATGATACCAATAACAGATTTAAAATGTGTAAAGGACTCTAATTAACTTGTTACAAAACCTAGGAAACAGATTCATTTTAACAATGACAGTTCTAGGCAGAAGTTTATTCCATCTGTTTAACATTGGCTAAGATAGAATCAAAGTTGATAATAACAGAGAAATAAATATCAGGATTAAATTTTAAAACTAAATAATTTAAGCTCACTTAATGAAATATTTATAATCAACGCAAGTATGGCTGGATCATGATTTTGCATCAAGAAACCATGAACAGTTAAAATTAGATTATAGCTGGAGACATTAGTATACTCTTTGATTATTTTAATACCCTTGGAAAAGTTTAATTGGATCTTGAAAACAGAGAAGAATGACATTGCTACATGAAGTACTGATGAAAGATATGTTGCATTTAGTTTCTTCATTACCTGGATTTTGAGAATCTAAAAAAATAATGAATAAAAATAAAAATAAAGAGGTAGGGTAACACTTGAGGGAGCAATCTATTCTATGCCTGTCAAAATTTGAATTGGAACTGAAAGCTGACAATTAATTGACAGACATGGCAAAGCTGAATTGTATAAAGACATAAGGGGTTTTATATTAGTTTTATATTAGTATTATGCAGAGGAGCAGTTCATTAACTTCAAGTCATTTACTAACAATGACAGCAAAGAGTACTGATCAGCCTTTTTCTTCTGGAAAACAACCGACTCCAGCATGAATTGTCTTTTGTCTGTTTTGACCCCAAAAAGCAGGCTAGAATTTGGAAACAAATAAATCTGCACTAGATACCATATTTGGGTTAAAAAAAAGATGAAAATAATTATGTAAACATATGAAATGTCTTGATATCACTTTGCTCATAGTGTTACTAGAAAAATACAAATGGAAAATATGAGCCTACCATGCTGTCAGTTACATAAACCATTACTGTCAACACTGATGCCATTGTTGCTATTCTAAGTGTGTGTGTGTGTATGTGTCTTTCTATATATATATATATGTGTGAGCCTTTCTGTGCTTGTGAATGTCTGTATGTAGGTCTGTGTGTGTGTGTGTGTGTGTGTGTGTGTGTGTGTGTGTGTGTGTGTGTGTGTGTGTGTTGTGTGCGTGTGTGTGTGTGTGTGTGTGTGTGTGTGTGTGTGTGTGTGTGTGTGTGTGTGTGTTAATTTACAGATTAAGAGATAGACAGATAGTAGCTATCTATATAAATAGATAGTTAAGAAGATACACAATTTTTAAAGGAATGCATTTCAAGTCTATGCCAAGATTCACTTATTTAGCCTATTTTTCAAGAAGTGGCACACAGTATTTCTACACAAAGCTGAGAAATGCAGAATGAACCTGAACTGCTTTGCATCCCTAGCTGTACAGAATTAAAATAAAATGTCAAGTGTACTGGATTCTGATGCCACATGTAAAGTAAACACAATTCTAGCTAAAGACATCTTGCAGTGTTGAAATTTGTAGGGCAAGCAGAAGTCAACAGAAATAAGAGGTGGAAATGAGAACAAGAGACAGAATGAGGCCAACAGCAATAAAAGTTATTAAATGATGGGAAGTTTTAGTATGGTAAGCCACTCACATCTAAAGGTTTATTAAATGACTTGCTGCTGCAAGATTCTGCATTTTCCAGTTTAGAAAAGAACAGGACAAAAACTATTTGTCTTATTTTGGGCATAAGGTGACCATATTATAATGAACTTTTAAACAGAGATGTTCACATTAAGGTTTATGCCAGCAGTATAAATTGAATGAATGTGCATGCATTATAATCAGATATACACCAGGGATATGTTTATTTTGATCTTAGACAATGTTAATTAAAACATTCAATAGTACGGAGCTATAAAAGTTTAACACTGCTCACAAATTGAGAGAAGAAAATAAAGGGAAACTACAGAGACATATTATATGGCAATTAGTCTGATAACTGACTTAATTCATGCTATCATCAGGAAATATTTACAGGAATACAAAAATGAATAACTCCTTTTGTGTGATATTTAGAAATGCATTTATCTAAATACTGAGCTCAAAAAACTGTTGTCTTCAGTAGTAAATGTGATGAGTAACGTACATCAAGAAGCATGATTCTACTCATGTACTTATCAGATTTCAGCTAGATATCCTTAGCTGCTATGAGAAGAAAGAGAGAGAGGGAAGGAGAGAAGGGGTACATTTAAATTTAATGGCAGAATTGCAGATTACACAATGATGAAAGTAAACTAATGAAAATAACAAATCCAAATTAATTTCTAGCTAATTAGGCATTACAATAGGAAAAAAATGTATAATGCATTCTGGAACACACATGTTGTAACAATAAGTCACCTATTGACTTTCTCTGTCTTAAAAATAAATAAATGAATAAATAAATAAGGTCTGGATTCATGAACAGCTAATTTCCATGCTACCATCATGTGCATGTCACAGAGTGACATGCACGTAATAGCTAGGTATTTTGTATTCATTAAACAGTTGTACACATTGTGTAGAGCCGCCAAATAAAGGTAAGCAGCAAAGTATGCTTATGAAAGCATAAGCAGCTGAATTACATGCTAATTAACCAATCCAAGATGACCGAGCCATTCAGGAAGCTACAAAGTAACTGTGCAAAGATGGTGCAACCCTTTGTCATGAAATCCAAAACCTATTGAAATACAGCCACCATCACTGTTATAAAACAAACAAAAAAAAGCAATGTTAGAGGCTGCTGCTCCTGCTCTCTTGCATGTGTATGTGCAACAGGCTGAAATGTAATGTAAAATTTCATGTTTATGAAAATGTTTTTTCTATTGTATAACTTGGTATATTCTTAGCTTGTTAAGTAGTAGTTAGTGGAGCTTTTCTCCTCGGGCCTCCACTGAAAATGGACATGTATCAAGTTGGACTAGCCCGGTTAACAAATGTAAAATAAATAAATAAATAAATGTATACCGCTGCTGCTGCTGCTGCTGATGATGATGATAGAATTTGTCCAAGGAGAAAAAAGGTGTTCAGACCCCATTTAACATATCATGGACTACTTGATATTGAAACAGTAGAGCAATACAGGGTTGACAGGGAAACACTACAGGAACTATGCAACCTCTGCCACCATTACCTCAGACCCAGAGGAAATCAATGAGATCCTATACCAGTAAAAGCTAAGGAATCTGTAGCATTAAGGATATTAGATACTAATACATTCCAGAGACCAAGATGAGACATATTAGGGTGTCAGAGGCCCCAGTCTCCAGAAATTTGTACCAAAGTATTAATGCGATGCTACAACATGCAAGGGAGTACATCTATTTTCCATGCACACCAGAGGAGAGAACAAAAACAATACAGGAATTTTATGCTGTAGCACACTTCCTTAAAGTATTGGGGGCCATAGACAGCAGTCACATAGAAATAAAAGGCCCACCTGGTAAACAGCATTAAGCCCTGGAACTTTATGTGCTTGCAGGGCTATAACCCATTTCACTTCCAAATACCAGGTTTAACCAGTTGTAAAACTCTAAAATGGAAGACATTATGCCGTTTTAGCCATATGTACTGCCAATGTATTCCTTTAAGGCCAGCTTTAATTAGTAGAAGGTGAACTTGATTTTTTAATTATATGTGATTTTAACTTGCATAAGTGTTTTACTTTGAGTTGCTTTTTATATGGATCTGATGACGTGGTAACCCCGCAAAAGCGCTCATCTTTTGTAACAAAAAAGTGTTTTAGGATATTTTTTGGCTTTTTCTCAGCTTTGTTGGTGTGTTCACATCTTGTGTTTCAGCCTGGATTTTTGTTGTTTGTGAGACACCTTTGGCAGGTGTGTGTACTGTTTGTTTCATTTTGTAACAAAGTGTGTGAGTAAAAATCACAGAACATTCATTAAAGTATGAAATATCTCAGGGCCACTAACAGGAGATACATCACAAAAAACATAAAGGTTTTCTTAGCGTGCATGTGTGTGGTTCAGTAGGGGCAGTTTTTATATAATGTGTGTGTGTGTGTGTGTGTGTGTGTGTGTGTATATATATATATATATATATATATATATATATATATATATATATATGTGTATGTGTGTCTGCATTAACACAATCAAGCTATCTTCTAGCAGTACATTCTGCCATGTCAGAAAGGTATGACCTGTGCATGGTAAAGTGGTAAGTTCAGTGTCATTGTTCCCAACCATGTAAACTCCCTCTACCAAGAGTTGCACTCCCACTTCCATGTCCACGGTTCAAAGTGGGAGTGGTACATGAGCAATGTCTGCTGGGCAAGTTGGCTTCATGACTTCATCAAGGACCATGACCCCAAGCCCTACCATATTGTGGTGTTGGCACCTCAATCACGGATGGAGCAGTGGAAGTAGTGCCAATATGGAAGCAGGATTTGGCAATGCTACATTGGCTAATGCAGAGGATGCTTTGATTCTATGGACACATGGATGCAAGCCCTCACCCAGCAGACATTCCATCACAGACACTACCTGATCCAGTGTGTCACTTATCCTATTCAATGTGTCACTCACATGGTTGAGGCAGTTAACCTGCAGCAAATGATAACGCAATACTGTGATATAGCCATACAAACTTGAAAATCACAGCAAGAACTGACATATGTGCAATATACCAGCAGTGAATTTTTAAAAATGCATACATATCAAAATGCTTTTATCCATTGCATATTGAAATAAATTTAAAATATGAACATGTAAACAGTTTCTTCAGGAGAAAATTGTAAGTTATGAAATAGTGGAGTAATATGTAGAACAATCTCCTCCAAGTTGCTAGCAGTAATACTCTGTTTGCATCCGATCTCCTCTCCTTCCACATTCATAGCTACACATTTACCTTTATGTAGTGCAGATTCAGCCCTCTGAGCACTATGAAGATGTAAATGAGGTGATAAATCTTTAGCATTGCTGAATATCAAAAAATCACTTGGTCTTGGGTATGTAAACATGGTGTAGGTAAATTACAGAATCAATGACAACTGTAAATGACTAATGGCTTGCAAGTGTTTTTGATTGCTCTGACTGCAATTAACAATAGCGAAGTGAGTCTTCTCTCAGAAATGCTTGTATCATGCAGAGTAGACTTAAATAAAATGTGTAAACACCTTGACAGCTATAAGAACAACCTTAACAACACTGATATCCTTTTACTAACAGCACATTGTCCATCCTCTCCTAAAATCTGCCTGAAATGCTGATCAGCTATATTACACATTGAAAAAAAGATACAAATAAAAGGCCATGACATTTCATTTCTGTAGTTAAGATGCTCAGAAAATAAAGAAAAGAATTAGCTGACAGTGTTGGCAACCTGTCCTTTATGTGGTATGGTCTGTTAGTTAAGTAAAGTATTTATGAATATCACATTGATCTAGACATGTTCAAGCAAAGGAGAAAGGAACATTTTGTGGTCCTGTGTTGGTGTCAAAGAGGGATGAGAAACACAACAAAGCATGTGTTGTTAATGTACTCACTTGAGGTTCATTTCCCCCTTAGTGTGCTATCTGATAGATCTAATGCATATTTTCTGCGTAGATGATCAGATTGTAACTCACACAGCCCTAAGAAACTTCACAAATCTACCTTTTCATTATTATTCCTCAATGCTTGTTAAAATAATGACATTTTTGTGTTCTTCATTTGCACAAGTTTTGGCAAAAGTGCACCCATTTCAAACACTAAATGAGAGTCCAATGCCCAAAGTACAAACTAAAAATGTAATATATCATGCTGTCTCTAGTGCATTTCAGAGTGGCATGTGCACTTTGCTACAGCACTCTGAACAACAGTAAAAGTGTAGCTCTACATTGTCTATAAGTATCATTGTAGCACAAGGGTTTAATGAAATTACTTTAAAGAAACAGGAAACAGGATGCAGGGTTTTAATCTAACTTGAAGCACCATGTTGCTTTTAATGTTTGCAGCAAGTGTAAAAATGCAGCTTATGTTTTGTTGTGTGGAATATAAATTGTTATATATGTTTTTTTTGCCTGCGCAACTTCCACACTGCTTATCAGAGTGCAAGCAGGGCTCATAGATGAAAGAAAGGGTGAACAATTTAATTTATATAATCCCCATTAGTGCAGTTTTGTCAGTGATGTGGAGTATTTTTAATAAGTCAGTGATGTGAACGTGATGTGTACCTTTTCCTGTGGCACAAGCTGTAAATGCAGTGATTCCAAACCCTTAACAGAGTTGCTCTGGTGTTCAAATCCATACTGTTTGAAGGGAATGCAGAAATTATTACCCAAGATTTATGACTTACTTTCATCATAATTTCATATGCCTTTTTTTATATTTCTTGCCTTGTGCAGTTGCTCACTGCTGAGCAGTGTGCAGTCAATCTACCCTGATTAAGGAAAAAGTGAAAAATGTTATTTGGAAAACCTACTATAGTACAAACAGGCTTAGTGGCATAGTGGCAATGTGCAGACATCACACTCTGTACCGTCCTGACTGGAGAACAGCCCTGTGCTGGGTAACTGTTTATGTGGGGTACAAACACTGACTTTTGAAAAGGAACTCGTGATCCAAGGTTCAAATCCAGATAACATTTATGTTTATAAAGGGTGTCAAAATGCAATTTCTAACAACACTTTGATTAGGAAGGTAAAACTTCTTACACATCGCTATCATAGTTATGTTAATTGCAAGAAATGTCTCATTAATGCTTTGATGAATACAGTTTTCTAGTAGCATATCTCCTAAATGATTTTCTTATGAAAACCATTTGAATGTGTATGGATAATTGTTTAAACAGGATAATTGTGATAATGAATTAAAAATGCGCTTGCATATCTATGATGGGCAGAATACATAAGTTAAAATTTTCTCTCCTCACATAGCCCAAGTATGTGTTTAGGACAGTATGTTTAGTGAAGTACATATGTATCATACTCCAAGCTGTATTAATTGACTCATGAAAGTCTATCCATCTGACATACATTTACAAACAGTAATACTGCCTCTTTCATGGGAATTAATTTCACAGGACTTTAAAGTCACACTCATTCAGGCTTATCTGAAGTATATCTCCATTCATGCTGAATGCAGATCATCACTAATGAAAATAGCTGAAAGGGAGTTCTCCTGTAGTACTGAAACATAATCACCTAGATTGAATTTTATACATTTTGCCTTCCTTAGGTTTGATTCCCACATCAGTCTACTAATTTTTTACAGTGCATAATTCCAGAAAGATTTTGCCAACTCATCCTATTTAACCTCTAAAACAACAAGGATAAAAAGCTTAGCCATAAGTCTGTCAGTGTTGACCATCTGAAAAAGTGTGAATAAACTTTACTTGTGACATAAATATGGTACATTGGTGGGACCAGTATGCATCTTCGAGAATTCTCCTTCTCTGGAACATGTTTTCCATCCATGAGAAGCAGTGCTCTTCCTTAACCCTATTCAACAGAAACGTGGATCATTGGATGGGAAATGGGAAATACACCCTGGATCTAGCACCTATGCCTCTAATGGAGAGAGGCAGCCTGTTAATATTGCCCTAGGTTACATACACCCCTTAAAATAACCTCAAAGGCACATAAACCCGCCTGCTACAATGGGGCTTTTTGGCTAGGTGTATAAAGGCCCCTGTGAAACTATGATAGAGTAAGTGTGTGTGTGTGTGTGTGTGTGTGTGTGTGTGTGTGTGTGTGTGTGTGTGTGTGTGTGTGTGTGTGTCTGTGTGTGCACGGATGTGTGAATATGTGAGAGTGTGTGTCTGTGTGTGTGTGTGTGTGGGGGGGGTTCATAATTTCTCACACCCATAGACTAAAAATCAAGCCTGTAAAATTGGGTGATGCGGGAACACTAGCCATCACAGATAACTTTATATCATTGCGTCTTAATAGCATTAGGAATGAGGATATCACTTGATACCAGGGATAACTGTTCCATCTCATGCCTCAAAAGCACTTAAACATAGCATTTATTGAGGGCAACCACTTTACACCATGGGTAACTCTTTCATCTTCTGCTTTAATGGGACCTAGGCATGGGGGAGGAACTCTATCCACCATGGAAAACTGCAATCTATTCTGTCATAGCATCACTTATACAAGACACAGGCAGGGGGAACACTAGCGACTAGGGGCAACTCTTTAGTAATGTGTCTGAAAGGCATGTAGGAAAAAAAAACTAAGGACAGTTTCAGTCAGGGGGAACACAAAATGCAAGAAATATCTCTTTAATATAATTTTTAAAGTGCTCTAAAAGCTTATCTGGGTGTGGGAGAACACTAGACATCAGGACTACTCTATATAGCAAGATGGACAAGCACAAAAGGCAACATAGTTGGGGGGGGCAAGACATCAGGGATTATACAAATAGTGTGCCTTAAACACACCAAAGACATTCAAACCCTAAACCTTCTCATAGGGGATATCAGATCTCTGTGTCACCATTAGATACAAGGGAAGATATTCCATAATGAATAAATCTCAAACAAAAAAAATGAATCAGAACAGAGCAGGGAAAGACTTAGAATTCTGCACCTTTGACACAGCACCGTAAAACCTCTATGCTAACTGAGAATTCAGTTTAACAAAGGATTTCTTTCCATTTACTATTGATTTTGATCAGTACTCAAGTACTGTCACAGTCATGAATTACAAGAAACAGAGACAGGGCTCCTATAAGCACACATCACACATCACAACCATGTAGAAACACACACACACACACACACATATATATATATATATATATATATATATATATATATATATATATATATATATATATATATATATATATATATATATATATATATATATCTAGGGCCAGTAGCCTAGTACCTACCTATCAACATATATATATATATATATATATATATATATATATATATATATATATATATATATTATTTATAATATATAAAGGTGAATGACATGGATCTGTTTACTTTATGGTGTTTTGATGATGAACACACTTGTGAAACAGCAGATTGACAACCAACCATTCATATCAGTATGGCTGTATGCAAAGAATGATCATTTCTTATGTTAATTTCACTTGTATTGTCTCATGATTGGACAATGTGCATTGTGAACACAGCCACACTTCACAGCTAAATACCACTGATAAAGCACGTGTGAAAAAGTTACACAACATTTTATATCATTCAAAGTGTAAGTGTTGGAGTATGGACATAACATTACAAACTGCTATGTGAAAGCAACATCACAATGAAATCCACGTATGTTGAATACAACAATCCATTAACACACATTGAAGTTGTACAATCCACTCACATAATTGTTTTTAAATCTTTTTCCTGAAGTGCAACACTGACAAGCTCATTTGTGCAGCTGATGGCAAAGTATTAGAACATGTATAATAATATCTTGAGGAGGAGAACTTAGAATAACAGTTAGCAGTAGAGTGTATTTCTCTGTTGAACCTCTGCACAAACATAGTGTGACATGCAAATCATTAAGAATCTTATAAAATCCAGAACAGTTATATGTTATGTTAATGTTTCATGTGTTATGATATGCACATATGTCATGATAATCACAGTACTTTATTCATTAGACATAAGATACAGTTGTATAATGACAAAAAAAAACATATTTGGTGAATGTCCATTTATTTGCAGCATGTTGCAATTGTTGTAATTTAATTTTATGTGTTTCTATGGCATGGTTATTATGTCATGCCCTGTACATACAAAATAAAAAAATATTGGAGGGCAAAATCCAATATATTGGGTGACAAAAGCCAAAAATTAGGAACAAACAGTAAATACTGCCATTATAAACTTAGAACTTGGCTAGGATTATAACATTCATGTTAGCATGCATAGACTGACTTTTATAAATTTTCAAATTAAAATAAAAAAAATATATATATAAATCCATAACAACACTGTTCAATCTCAACCTCCATATAGGTTTTCTACCAAGTTAATGGAGAACAGCTACAGTCATTCCCCAGCATAAGGGAAGATCTTCCACAGACCCAGAAAATTACATAGGTTCATAGGTTCATAGGTTCATACTAGGCTATCTGCCCTAGGGCATTTATAAGCCTAGCCAGAATGTGTTTGGCTTTCGCCACCTATTTTAAATTTATTTTGCTATGCCCATTTTCGAGGTTAGTGTACTGTGCCTCTGTCTAACAGTGACACAGAAGTGATACCCGGGGTAAACCTACGATCTCCCATCCACTCATCAAGATTCCTCTTGAAGAGAGTCAATGAGGGACTCTGCCTAACCTGGACTGGGATTTTATTCCAGAGTGAAGGGAGCCTCTGGGTTATGAATCTGTCCCTCCAGCATGTCCTATTTATTTCAGTGCTGAGGTTCAAGTCTCTCGAGCACGTAGCTCGATGGGATTTGGATTTTCTGAGGTGCAGCATGTCCATTAATTCCGGGTTGGACATGGCTTTATACGTAAGGCACAGATCGCCTCTGAACAGGCGGTATGCCACTGAGTAGAGATGGAGTTTCTTTAACCGGGCAGCATATGGCATCTGTTTGAGCCCTTTGGTCCTCTTGGTGAGGTACTTTTGGGGTCTTTCCAGTTGCTGCAGGTGTCTGGTAAGGTACATCCCAAAAGGGGCATTGTATTCAATTATGGGAGTGATGAGGGATGAGTAAAGAAGCACGATGACCTCCCCTGATCTAGATGTGAATCCCTTCATGATTAGGTGGGCTATATAAAATGTTTTTCTAACCACTTTGGCCACATGGTTGTCAAATGAGAGATTGCTATCAACTTGGGTTTCAAGGTCCCTAATTACTTCTTCTGTACTTAATGGATTACCACCTATGTGGTAGTTTGTGGGCACTTTGTTTTTGCCAAAGGGGATGACTATACACTTTTTGGCATTTAGCTTGAGGCCATGGCTCTGGCACCAGTTGTCTGTTTCTATGAGGCCCTTTTGGAGGATGCTTGTGTCGGCTGGAGAGACGATTATGGTGCCCAGTTTGCAGTCATCTGCAAACTTGGTCAGCCACAGTCCTTCTGTGTTGGCCTGTACCTCCAAGAAATATATACCGAACAAGAGAGGTCCCAGGACTGAGCCTTGTGGGACACCACTTGTAACTAGTTTGGAGTCTGACATGGCTCCAGCAATTCTAACCATGTGGGTTCTGTCCTTGAGCCAGTTTGCAATCCATCTAGTGACATAGGGGTTTATATTTAAGCTGGTGAGCTTATCTATAATGCCCGAGTGGGGTACTGTATCAAAGGCTTTAGCGAGGTCCAGGTAGGCTGTGTGGACCACCTTCCCCTCGTCAATCGCCTTGGTGACTGTTTCAAAGAAATGAACCAGGTTTAAAAGGCAGGATCTGCCCTTAACAAAGCCGAACTGGGTAGGATCCAGTGTCTGTAGGTCCCAAATATCTTTATTTATGAGGTCCATGATGATCCTTTCCATAGCTTTGCAGACTAAGCTAGTCAGGCTTATGGGGCGATAGTTTCCAGGATCAGTTGAGGCACCACCTTTATGGAGAGGGACCACTGTTGCTGTACGTCACTCTTTGGGCACATATCCTGTAGTAAGGCTGATATTGAACAGTAGTTTTATGTTTGGGTTTAGCTCTTCTTGGAGTTCATGTAGGACGCAGCCTGGGACACCGTCTGGTCCCATTGATGCTGTATTTTTTGCTTTGGGGAGGGCGGCTCTTACCTGAGCATCTGAGATGTCAGGGGGGCAGCACTCTGCTGGGATAGATATTTGCCCTTTTGGTTGGGAGGGGGGGAAGAAGTTTGCGCTGAACCTGTCAGCTAGGATGTTGGCAATGTCTGTGGGTTCAGTGTATTTTTTGTCATTTTGGACTAATTCTGAGCATATCTGGGAATTACCACCCAGGTTCCTAACATAACTAAAGAAAGCCTTGTGATTATCCTTAGTGTCTTGTGCAATTTTTCTCTCAAAGCTGGCCTTAGACAATTGTATGAGTGCCCATAGTTTTTTGCTAATACTGATCAGTGATGCCTTCCCTTTTTGGGATTTTGCTCTATCATTTAGTAGCTTCCTCCTTCTATTGTATAGTTTGTTTATGGCTGGGGTCCACCAGACAGGACGTCTGCCTTTGGAGGATTGGTTCTTTGTTTTATTCGGGATCGCATGATCCATGCATTCCTGAAGGTGTTCATAGAATGCATTTATAAAGGATTCTGCGGTCTGGGCCGTATTTTCTACAGATCCATAAGTCTGACCATCTTCATATGCAAAGCCATGGAAAGACTTTTCCTGTAACTAATGAATAAGGGCATAGGGAAACATCTAAACACTGGACCATCTCAGTTTGGATTCAATGAGGGCAGATCCTGCTTACTCAACCTAGTGGAGTTTTGCAAAGGCCGCCAAAGCAATTGATGAATGCAAAATGGTGTACATCTCATACATCAACCTGGCCAAAGCGTTTGATACAATTCCCAACTCAGGCATAGTAAAAAAGTTAAATAAATTGTGAATAAACCCTTATCCTACTCACTGGATTGCCAACTGGCCCAAAGTTAAGCCACAGGAAATCAAATAGGGGCAGTTACTTCCACAAAGACCAACAGCCAGTGGACTCTCCCAGAGTTCTGTGCTGGCACCTTTCCTGTTTGGCATATACTTTTTTGAAGTATATGCCAATACCAAAGGGCTCTGCTTGACTAAGTTTGCAGTGGACTGCAAGTTAGGAGCACTCATTGAATCACAAAATGACTTAGCCATCCTGCAGGTAAGTCTGTCGCAAATAAAGAACATGTGCCAAAATCATGGACTGAAACTAAATTCCCAAAAAAAGTGCATTGTTGTATCCTTTGGGAAGTCATCTACCCCAGGAAACTACCACATTGACAATAGGCCCTTAAGACTTGATCTAGCTGTTCAGGATTTGAAACGTACCTGGGCAGTGACCTAACCACTGACCAACATGTGTCTATTGTTGTTAGAAAAATCATTTGATATTGCACAGTTTATAAACAAAGGGATTGTATCTAGATCTAGGGATGTCATTTTCTCCCTTTACTCAGTCCTCATTAGGCTAGTCATTGAATATAATGCCCCCTTTGTCATGTATCTGTCCAGACACTTGCAACAACTGGAATGCCCACAGAGGCACCTTTCTAAAAGGACAGAAGGCATAAACAACATATCCTACATGGACCGAATGAAAGCCCTGTCACTACACTCGGTATCCTACAGACCGCTAAGAGGTGACCTGTGTCTGTCATACAGTGTGTCCTCTGACCCAATACTGATAGAGCTACTGCACATCAGCAAGGAAAATGGCAGCAGAAATACTCAGTCTAGGATTCTAAACCTCTTCTGCAACATCAACAGATTGGCTTAGAGGGGCAGATATATCTCACTAAGGATAATGTTGCTCTGGAACAGGCTCTCCATCCAAATTAAGCAAAGTTCATCCATGTCTATGTACAGCTTGGATTTATAGATGGGAAACAGACAATTCACCCCAGGACTGACCCCTGTACTACTAACGGGCAAAGGCAGCTCCCAAATACTTTATCCCATGCATGAGTCCCCTCACATTATATATGGTATGATCCCAGTTATTGACTATGAGATGGTCAAGACCAATATTTAACCAAATAGAATAGGATAATTTGAACACAAAAAGGAAATTGTCTGGGCTTAAATTGCCTGCAAGGGCAGCTTGATTAGTACTTAACTAGGAACCTATGAACTTAAATGAGATGTATAGCATTACTTAGTGACTCCAATCCTCAATTATTTGCCAGATTTCCACAACTTTAGTGAAGAACACAACAAACACTGATATGCATAAATATGGGTATCCTTTCAAAATCTATGCATTTCAGAGATATTGCTACATACAATAAAGTGTTTCCATTATGGATGAAAAAGGGGCAGGACAGTCGAAACATGATGAGGACATAAGGAGGACATTGATGGGTTAATAACATTTACAGCACACACTTAAACACATAGTATTAAGAAGTGGAAACATTACCTAACTGCATGCCATATAAATGATATGAACCTTAGACAGTATCAGACAGAAGTGTACATACAGAAGGATTACCTCAACACACTGCATTGGAAGTCATACTGTCTTGAGTTAAAATGACACATTTGAAAGGACAGTGGCAAGAGATTGAAACAATGGAAAATGTAGGGATCAGGTATCATCACAGTGACAACAATTCTCTTAAGGTGTATATTACATCCAGCAGCCTAGTAAATATGCTACAGTTAAGTGTCTCACAATAGTACTATCAGTCTGTATTTCTATAGCACAGCAGTACCAAGCACATTTGTGAGATGTTATACATGCTATTATACATGCTATGGGCATGGGTAGTTACCGGTGATAAGTGGGTTGAGGACCGGGCCTGCTCTGACCCACACCAGGGACCCTTGCTAATGCTGGGAGGAGTATATGTGCCCCTGTTGGCCAATGTGTGCCTGCCATAAAGCCCAGCAGCCCTGGGTCAATAAGCTACTGGCTGGCTGGTGTCTAGTTGCCCAGCCTGGGTTACCTGGGATGGCTCTGTTGAGTGAAAGCTGGACGTAAAATCAACCAACCTGCCAAACATGAACTGAGAATTGCTACGCTTAATGTAGGTTCTCTGACAGGATGCAGCTTGGAAGTGGATGACATGATGATACGGAGGAGGCTGGACATCCTATGTATACAAGAGATGAGACGGAAGGGCAGTGCTGCAAAGCCACTTGGCTTAGGATCCAGAGTCTACTACTCAGGTTGAGGGCAGGCTAGAAATGGTGTATGAATTGTGGTGGGAGAGAGGCTTCAGAAAGCAGTAAGGGATATCATCACAATTAATGACAGATTCATGGCAGTCAGACTCCAGTGTAATGATAGAGCAGTATTCATAATCTCAGCCTATGCCCACAGCAGGGTTGTGATAGTGAGGAAAAGTGTGCATTCAGACAGCAATTGCAGTTTCTACTAGATAAAGCAGGACAACATGAATTGGTGTTGATAATGGGTGACTTTATTTTTTTTATTTTACATTTGTTGACCGGGCTAGTCTAGCTGGATACATGTCCTTTTTCAGTAGAGGCCCGGGGAGATAAGCTCCAAGACATGGTCTAAATACAATAGTACAAGTTTAAACAACACAGAAAAAAATATCAATATACTAATAAAAATAGCAACTTTAAAAAGGAAATAAAACTCATCAACAATGATATTAAGTAATTAACAGTACAGAGTTTGTAACAGAATATATTATTGAGGAAAAAAATCATAAAACAGTGAAATTTCAAGTATGGAAACATATCAGGTTAGGTCATAGTTAAACAAAGGAAGTTAGGTGAGTAATAATGTAGCAAAGGAGTTACTTAAGAAGAGAAAGTAAGAAGAGGATATAAAAAAAGAAAAGTGGTAAATAAGAAAAGTATGATAATATGGAAAAAAAGTAGCAGAGGCTAGTAAGCACTGCATAGGTTAGATAACTTAGTAGAGGTAGATGACTAGTCTGGTTTTGAACTGGGGCATAGCCAGTGAGTTTTGAGGAGAAGTTTAAGTCTATTTTTAAAGAGAGATAATGAGGTGAGTGAGGAGAGGTCACAAGGGAGAAGATTCCAGGATTTACCTACAGAATTAGAGAAAAGGGAATCCCCAGCTCTGTTGTTAGGTTTAGTGGTGTGGACTAGTAGTTTTTGAGATGAGCGTAAGGACTTCAAATTTGTATAGGGGGTGATTAGGGTAGCTAAACTTGGAGTATTAAAAGGTTTATAAAGGATGTTGTGGGCAAGGGTGAGTTGGTGAAATTTAATCAGGTGTTGTAGTTCTAACCATCCTAGCTGTTTTAGGTTAATGCAATGATGGGTTCTGAATGGGTTGCCTGTAGCAAATTGTGCTATGTTATTATAAGCCATTTCCAATTTGTTGAGGTTATTCTTGGAGATATTAGTAAAAATGGGAGAGGCATAAAGGAGTGTAGAGATCAAGTGTGTGTGGGCAACTGTAATTTTAGCAGTGGGGGAAAGGAAGGGTTTTATCCTGTAGAGGGTACCGATTTTTTTATTAACAGTCTTTATGGTATTATTGATATGGATGTCAAAGTTGAGAATATTGTCAATGGTGACACCGAGTAGTTTGGTGGTAGAGTCAGGAGATATAATAGTATCATTGGTAGATGTTACTGAGAATTGGAGAGGGGAGGACTTATGAGTAGGCGTGAAGAGGAGAAGTTTGGTTTTTTTAGGGTTTAAGAGGAGGCAATGCTGAGAGAACCATTGTTCAACTATGTTGAATACTTTTTGCGTGAGAGCATGAAGGTCATGGGATGATGTAGCTGAACATAATAGGGTTGAGTCATCAGCATATTGTATGCAGGTGGCTTGTGGGATAGCTAGATGAAGGTCATTAATAAATATAGAGAAAAGAAGAGGTCCAAGTATGTATCCCTGAGAGACTCCTAAGGTAACAGGTAGAAGGGTGGATAAAGTGTTTTGCCAAAGTACTGCTTGTTGTCAGTTGTCAAGGTAGGATTGAAACCATTTTATGGAAAGTGGTTCTAATGAGAGAGATTTCAGGATGTTTAAGAGAATTTGGTGGTTTACCATGTCGAATGCTTTGGACAGGTCGATGAATAGAGCAGAAGAAAGGTTATTCAGGTTTCGGTGCCTGTTAATATAGTCAGTGAAAGACAAGAGGGCAGTGGTAGTGCTGTGTGAGGATCTGAAACCATGTTGACAGTTGGAAAGTAAGTTATTTTCAGTTAGATGGTGGAGTAGTTGCTTATGGATACACTTCTCCATAATTTTAGCTAGGGGAGAAAGTAGGGCAATGGGGCGATAGTTTGATATTTCTGTGGAATGTCCTCCTTTATGTAGGGGGATTATGTGGGAGACTTTCCATATAGTGGGGATGTAACCTTCAGTAATTGATCTATTTATCAATATAGAAATAGGATAGGCTATGGCCTTGGATGATATATGTAGATATTCAGAAGGCAGTAGGTCTGCAGAAGGAGAGCATGGTTTCAGTTTATTCAAAAGGGTTTGAATAAATGAGGTTGTAACAGGTTTGAAATGAAAAGGGGTGGTGGGGTTGAGGAGTATGAGGGTATTGTGAAGGTATTAGGTGTTAGTTGCCTGGCTAGTAATTGGATAGTATCTGTAAAAAAGGTATTGAAGGTATTAGCTGTTTGGATTGGATTATTCAAGTCTGTATTTTGAGGGTTTGATGTAGTAGATTTACCTGGGTGCAGTAATTGCTTGATGCTGGCCCAGAATTTCTGTGGGTTGTTGTGATTAAGTTGTTGATATTGTAAGTAATAGTTTTGCTTATCAGAGAGTATGGCCTTTTTAGTGTCATTTCTTAGCTTTCTAAATGTTAGTTGGTCAGTGGTGTTTTTTGTCATTCTCCATTTGGCCCAGTATTTATTTCTGATGTGAATTTTGTGTTTGGTTTCGCTGGAAAGCCATGGGGCAGGCTTGGCCTTAATTCTTATAGATCTGGCTGGAGCATGGTGATTAAGAATGGCAAGGAAGGTAGAGTTAAAGTTGTTAACAGCTTCATCTAAAGGAAGATGTTTTAAGGGAGCCCAGTTGCAAGCTGTAAGTTCAATTTTGAATAGATCAGGGTTAAATTTCTTTTTGGAACTAATATGTCTGGTAGAGGTTGGGTTAGGGTTGTTGGTTTAATGTCTAATGATATAGGTGAGTGAGTGGTCACTGATGTCATCAGGGAGGGTTCCAGAGTCATAGTAGTGAGTATGATTGTTAGTTAGAATCCAATCTAGTGTGTTAGCTTTCTTGTTAGATTTATTTATTCTGCTGGGGGAGGTAATGGTCTGGGAGAAACCATATAGGTTTATGTGAGTGGTAGGGAGGCTACTACAATAAGTATTCCAGTCTAAATTCATATCGCCTAGGATAATGGTTTCTTGAGGTAGGTGTTGGGATAGCCAGCAGAGGATATTTTCCAAGGTGGCTATGTTATTTCCAGGGGGCAGATACATACAGATGATATAGATTGATTTAGCATTGTTAAGTTCAAGTTTAGTAATGAGAATTTCTGTTTTGAAGTCCAGTGGTATGTTACAGTTATAAGTGGTTAGTTGAAAGCCTGATTTAAATAGAATAGCCACACCACCATCTTTCTTAGCTACACTGTCAAGCCTTAGGATATTATATCCAGGTGGGATAATTGAATACACATATCGGGACAGACAGAGCAGGATATGAGGACTGCCTGGGTCCGCATGGGTGGGGCAACAGGAATAAAGAAGGAGAAGCCATTCTAGACTTTTGTCTTACAAATGGCTTGATAGGAGCCAACACATGGTTCAGAAAAAGAGACAGTCACCAGATCACAAACAAGAATAGTCAACATGCAACTCAGGTAGACTTACTCCTAGTAAGGAAAAGGCACTGAGGTAGAATCCATGATTGCAAAGTCATCCCCAGTGAAACAGTTGGCCCACAGGATAAATCACTAATTGCTACAATCAGCTGTAAGCAGTGGTCAGAGAAGGCTCTGAGGTCAACAGAGACCAGGCTGAAGACCTGGAAGTTGACTTGAGAGAAAGTGCAACAGTTCAAGAAATTACTCAGGGCTCTAGCACCTGATGTTTGCATTAAGACAGATACTTGAGAAGAAGCTAGAGATGAGGAGAGGATCCGACTGGGCATTCCTAGACTTGGAGAAAGCATATGACAAGGTCCCAAGAAAGCTGATCTGGGTAGTACTGCAGTGGTTTGAAGTCACAGAAATATTGGTAGAATTAGAGCAGGCTATGTACAATGACCCAATTACTCAAGTACGAACAGTGTTTGGCCTCACAGAGGGGTTCCCAGTGAGAGTGGGTGTACATCAGGGTTCAGCACTGAGCCTGCCGCTGTTCATACTGGTGATGGACTACATTAGCAAACAGGTTGGAAAGGACAGATCAACAAAGCTGCTGTATGCAGACGATGTTGCAGTACAGGCAGACTCTGAGCTAGAACTTCAGCAAAGGATAGGAGAATGGAATGCAAATCTGAAGGCACATGGGATGAAACTAAAAACAGATAAGGTGGTGGTAATGGCAGCAAATTGGGGAAATCAGAAGAAGCTGAGAATAGAGATAGAAGGGAAGATGGTCAAACAGGTAGACAGCTTCAAGTATCTGGGATGGGTAGTTGAGGAGAAGGGTAGTCTGAATTAAGAGGTCAAAGCTAGAATCAGAGGGGCTGGAGTCAACTGGCATAGCATATCAGATGTAGACTATGACAGAAGCATGCCAAAGAAGCTGAAAAGTAAGGTGTACAAGACAGTGGTGTGACCAGTACTACTGTATGGTACAGAAACCTGGCCAGTAAAGACAGGACAGTTGAAAAAGCTAGAGGTGATGGAAATGAGGTGTCTGAGAAAAGTGGTAGGATGCACACTGTGGGACAGACAAAGAAATGAGGACATAAGAGCAGAAGTCAAAGAAGCTCCAATTGTAGAAAAGATCAAAGAACAGATTACGGTGGGTTGGACACACGTATAGAAAAGCAGAAGACAATCTGGTGAGGAAGATTTGGGACAGACAGGAAGAAGGTAAGAGGAAGCGAGGATGTCCAGCAAAAAGGTGGATGGATTCTGTGAAAGAAGCTCTGTGACAGTCAGGCATGAGTGTTGAAGAAGGCAGGAGTGTAACACTGAATCGAGAGAGTTGGTGACAGTTAACATGATACCCCCACCCCATGTAGAAAAATGGGAAAAAGGGGGGGCTGATGATGAATATTGATACATGCTATTGAGGATGAAATTAAAATCTTCAGCTTTTGCCATAAGACATGAAATGCAATTTAATATCAGAGAACATTGCTGCACAATGCCAAGCTCTGTGCAAAAATATGAGGACAATAAATGGAGTAGAAAGATCGGGAAATAGGGTCAGAGACATAAGAAGAGTTTTGCCTATGGGCCATTTCTGCAGATTTTTGTGTTGTGTTACTCTTAGGTTTGTCATCAGAATTATTTTGTCAGGATCTGTGCAAAAAGTGTCACCAGTAGGGAGTATATACATTAATATAGGTGATGGATAATGGTGTGTTAAAAATATAGCCAAAAGTTAAATACAAAAGAGTCATATGAAACACATTCAATAACACTTTCACATATTTATGGACTCGAACCTTCACATTATACAAAAAGCAGTCTACAGACCTGAGCATTATTTCAGCATAACACAAATAAAATCCTACTTCAGAAAGTTAAAATCTGACAAGAGATTGAAGCAAAGGAGAAAATATGCATTAGTCTTCATTGCAGTCATGACATTTATAAACTCCCTTAGAGTGTACATCACATCCATTAGTCTTAAGAAATATACAAGACTATAAAGTGATGAAACAGAAATGTGGTACAGAGACAAAGATGGAGATGGGTAAGAGACAAAGAATATTTTTCTGGAACATTGTTGCACATCTTTGCGATGTGTTTCTGTCATGCTTTTCCTGATAATTTATCTGTCATGTTATATACAATCATGTGTTTCCAGTAAGGAGCAAGCAGATCTAGAAAAGTAGGAACTTGATTAACACATAAGCAGGTTAATGTTGTTTTAATAACGTGGCCAACAGTGACACACATAATAGTAATACAGATAAAACATTAAGTAATACTTTCACATAGTTCTGGATTCAAACACTTGACACTATGCAAAAAGCAGTCGACCAACATGTGAATAATCTTAACACACCACGCAGAAAATGTTCATTTACAGCCTAAAAATTACTTGTTCAAATCAACAGCGACAAAAGAATGAAGCAGGGGAAAATGCAGATACTTCATCACAGAGATGACAATTTGAACATCACATAAGGTGTACATTACATTCAGCAGCATAATAAATGAGCCAAGGCAGAACAAACATGTGGTATCATGAGTTTTAATGTGTCATGTTTTACACATTTCTCAGGACATTTGCATTACATGATACACTACACTAAAGCACTGTACGAGCACATCCACTCATGCATGAATCGTGCCATCCCAAATAGAACCAAAATGCTCTCATCCAAAAAAAGGAAGCCAATCTGGTGGTCCCCTACCATAAACAAACTTTACAACAAAAGGAAGAAACTTTTGCAGAAAAGAGGAAAATCCCAGGATTCAAAAAACTCCCTTACTGGCCTCAGTAAGAAACTGAGATGCCTCATAAAATCCTCCAAAGCTAGTTACGAAAATAAAATTGCCAAAGATTCCAAAGACAACCACAAAGCATTCTATAACTATGTCAAGAATCTAAATGGCAATGCTCAGATCTGCGCTGAGCTAAAACAGAATGGCATTAAATATACTGATCCAAAGGATATTGCCAATATCCTGGCAGATCGATTCAGTGCCAACTTCATCCCCCTCTCACCCCTAAATGGCCCATCTCAATACCGGAAGATTGCCAAATTCCAGTAATAACGGCCACACAGGTACAAAATGCACTCTCTAAAGCCAAGAATACAGCATCCATGGGACCAGATGACATCCTGGGCTGTGTACTACATGAACTACAATATGAACTGGCACCTCACCTAAGTGTCATGTTTAATCATAGCCTCACCTCAGGTTTCGTGCCCACTGAGTGGCGCAGAGCTACAGTTATCCCAATCCACAAGGGGGGATCTACCTTGGATCCCGGAAACTACTGTCCCATCAGTCTGACAAGCCTTATCTGCAAGGCCATGGAGTGTATTATCATGGAACTTATAAACAAAGACATTGGTAACCTTCAAACACTGGACCCCACCCAGTTTGGGTTTGTGAAGGGCCGATCTTGTCTCCTGAACCTGATTGACTTCTTTGAATCAGTCTCCTGAGCCATGGACAAGGGTAAGGTGGTCCACACAGCCTATCTAGACCTTGCCAAGGCCTTTGACACCATCCCCCACTCTGGAATCATAGATAAACTTACTAAGTTGGGCATTAATCCTGATGTCACCCAATGGGTTGCTAAATGGCTTACTGATAGAACCCACACTGTAAAAGTAGCCGACTCCAAATCCAGCTCCAGACAAGTGACAAGTGGAGTACCTCAGGGTTCAGTCCTGGGGCCGCTCTTGTTTGGCATCTACTTCTCTGAAGTACAGGTCAACACTAAGGGACTCTGGCTAACAAAGTTTGCAGATGACTGCAAACTGGGAGCCATTATTGAATCCCCAAATGATGTGGATACTCTACAAAAGGGCCTTACAGAAACAGATGCTTGGTGCCAGAGCCATGGGCTCAAGCTCAATGCCAAGAAATGTACTGTTATCCCCTTTGGGAAAAAACATGTATCCATGAATTACCATATAGGTGGCAGTACACTAAACACAGAAAGTGTGATAAGAGACTTAGGGACACAGGTGGACAGTGGTCTCACCTTCGATAACCACATCGCCACAACAGTCAGGAAATCCTTCTATGTGGCACACCTCATCACGAAGGGCTTTTCATCCAGAAAAAGGAAGTCATTGTCCCATTGTACTCATCCCTCATTAGACCCATTATAGAATACAACACCCCATTTGGTATGTACCTCTCAAGACATCTGCAACAACTGGAAAGGCCTCAGAAATACCTCACTAAAAGAATCACAGGCCTAAAGCAGATGCCCTATGCTGACCGCCTTAAAAACTCCAGCTATACTCTGTCGCATATCGTCTACTCAGAGGCGATCTCTGCTTAACATACAAGGCCATGTCAAACCCAGAGCTGTTGGACATGCTACACTTAAAGAAATCCCAATCCCTCAGAGCTACACGCTCTAGGGATCTAAACCTTGTCATCACAATAAACAAAACATGCTGGAGGGATAGGTTCCTGACCCAGAGACTCCCCAGACTCTGGAATAGATTGCCCATACATGTCAAGCAGAGTGCCTCTTTGGACCTCTTCAAGAGGAACCTTGACGATTGGATGGGAGAAAGGAAATTCACCCCAGGGATCACGTCAGTTGCCCTGCTAAACAGGGGTCCAGGAAAGTAAATAATGTGGGAAGAAATAGCCAGGGAATTGTTATGGCTAGGCTTGTATAGGCCCTAGGGCTGATAGCCTAGTACCAACCTATGAACCTATGATATGGATGCCTCATATCTGAGGACTGTCTATGTATTTGAGGCATACTGCAATTGCTGTTATAAAACTGTACATGTTGGCATGACATGATTGAGTCATAATTAAAATGCTTTAGAACATAGACGGAAATGTTATTTATTTTACATTTGCTTACCGGGGTAGTCCGACTGGATACATATCCATTTTCAGCAGAGGCCCAGGGAGAAAAGCTCCAAAAAGACATTCAACAAACTGTTACATTTTTGCAGTTTAAAACACAAAATAAAACACAAATAAAAGGATTTTTACACAAAAACAGATACACAAATTATTACATTTTTACTCAGATGGAAAACTCTAGACAGTGTTTCTATGAATGGTAGGATATTGAATGCCTAGTAGGCTAACCTGGTAGTAGATCCAAGGAGATCAAAGGATTTATAAGTTAAGAAACAATAAAGTGTATGCAGAACTCCAGAAGAAGAAATTAACCAATATTGATCCTATCACATTATGTGTGTATATACCAGGAATATTGTCCAAATGTGCCTACTGTACTGTGCTTGTTAGCAAACAAAAACTTGATTGTACCTAATGACCTGGAGAAATTCCCTGGCAGATATGAGCACTGTGTGACTAATGAAACACATGAGGGACCAAGTATGTGAATGCTGGTGGAAGAAAGGACAATGAAAACACTATGAAGCTAGGAATTTTTTAGGGCAGCATGCTTCATACCGACATTTGTAATTGTAATATCCTACATGGTTTATGTTCAACTCTGCTATTCAAGAAATGACAGTAAGTGTCACAATCAGCCTGTCTTTCCATAGTACAGCGATGCTAAACACATGAAGGTTATTAGATAATGAGGTCTAGACTAATGTGGTTTAAGGCAAAAGCTGCTATAAGATATGAACTGCTATTTTGCATCAGCTATTGATGCTTAGTGCTAGAAATCTCGCAAATGCTGAGAATTCAGACTGTTAGCACAGAAGTAGGTAGAGCGAGTGAGAAGCAAGGGAGAGATGCAGACCACAAGTATATTATGACATAAGCGGGATAAAGGTGGCTCAGTATAATATATAGGCAACAACTACACATAAAATAGTGTTATGCAAATTGTCAACAGCAGTTTGACATAGTTCTGGATTAAAACCCATGGAACTATGCAAAAATCAGACTATAGATTTGAATATTATCTGAACACACCAAAAAGGAACTCCTACTTTACAAAGTTAAAATCACACAGTTGAAGGGACAGTGACAACTTACTGAAGCAAGTGATGATGCAGGCATTATTAATCTGTCATGCTCTGCATAATAAAGTGTTTGTTACAGAGAGCAATAAGGGATAGGAGAGTAGAAACAAGATTAAGACATGACCAAGATAAGGGGGGGGGGTTATAAGTCTCCCTGTTGGGGGAGGAATGTGTTTGCAAATTCTTAATTGCTGCACTATTTAAATTTATTTTTCCTAGTCCACCTAAGGTCAGGAAATGTTGTAACTGAACATAAATACAGAAGTTCATGGTTAAACACATGATCAGAATATAAAGAGACATGAAATAATATGTTGACAAAAGTCTGTAATTGAACTCCTGACACTCTGCAAAATATCAGCATAGAGGCATGTAAATTATCTCAACACACAACATAGGAACTCTCAATGCATAAAGCAGCCTAAGAACTCTCACAGTAGCTGTTTCAAAGTAGTGTATTTACTTTGTATTCCTATAGAGCAGTGGCTTTAAGCACAGTTGCACAAATATAACTGGACTGATGTGTGTGATGGCAAAAACTCACCAATTTTTGCCATAGCATGTGAAATGCCATTCACCATCACTCAACAGTGGTGCATGATCCCACACTCCATGCAAATGCTGAGGACAAAAAGTGAAAGCTTTTGAATGGGCCATTTCTGGTCATGTATGTTTTGTGTGATTCTATTTTTGAATGGGTTAAACGTGAAGAAGTGTTTGATAGGACAGTGGTGAAAATGAGGGGAGGGCACAGGGGAAAGAATACAGGAATTTGCAGGATGGTGGTGAGAGAGCACTATAGCTATCCACTTCTTCACAATGTATATATATATAGAACTGTATACATAAGTTGATGAGTTTGGAGACTCACCACTCCAGTGATGGGTCCTACAGACAACTGGACTATATCAAGTGTATCAAGATGATATAAGTGGAAGTGGAGAGCTATGTTTGGAGGGGGGTGTAATTTTTTTTTTTTTTTTTTGTGGGACAGTTGCCTTTTTGTTTGGTGGAAAGAGTGGACTGTTGGGGAAGGTACGTATCTTAAAACTGTTGAATTTCTCCTGTATTTAAGCCTCTCATTTCTGCACAGCTGTGCATTGCACAACAGGCATTAGCATTGCCCTGCATAGATGCAAATGCCTGGAAATTTAAATTTTCCCTAAATGTTATTCCTACATAATAAACTGATATAACTTATCCACTCTCCAAAAGTACTATGGTACAAACCTGCCATTATGGATGGTCCCTTTCCACCATTTTTCTGGCCAACCTGATTGATTTGGGCATCCTGAGGCAATGTAGTAATTACCTCATGTATACTGACAACTACTTAGTCCTGAAACAAACAAATATTATATGCGAGAGAAGTGATTACACTATTGATTTGGATACAATCCTCTCACATAACAATAAACAAGACATCAAACAGGTTGTCAGCTCACACATTTCAGTGCTCACACAGGTTCAGGACACAACACAAAAACCCACATATGCAGAAGTGCTCACTAGAAGCCTACCAAAAGATCAGAGACTTCACATGTGCAAATTATCTGCACACACCTAAATATGTATAGAAACCACTTCACATAATAACATATATATCAGTGCCTCACCAAATAAGCCCCTAAGCCAAAACACCTCAAAACCTAATGTCTTGGTCATAGGAGACTCCATAGTGAGACACACAGATGTCCCCCTCACCAGGCTGGACAAGGAGAAGGCCATGGTCAACTGCCTATCAGGGGCCAGGATCCATCAGATCATGCATGCACTCAGGTCACTCAACAACAAGTACCGTTATGACTCTTTTATAGTCCATGTCAGGGTGAATGACTTGATACATACCTCTCTGGACAGACATGACTGAACTCTGAGATTATGAGTCCTAAACAGCATTCTATCTTCACCCAGGATGATACCACAAAAATAAACAAAAATGATTGACTTCTACAATTGGTTTAGCATCTGGTGCCATTCCAGGGGAGATCCAGTATTTGTTAGCCTGGGAAGACATGGTCAACAGGTCATGCTCCTTTGACAGAGATGGTCTGCATCTGTCTCCCCTAGGCTTTCAGATACAGGCTAATATGCTTGCCTCCCCTATAGTGCCTTTTTTAGGCAATGTCTAAACAACAAAAATTTAGACACAGCAAAATCCAGTCAAGACAAACTCAAGGTTCTGCTGCTCAATGCTATAAATCTAAACAAGAAACTGCACTCCCTGGAAACACTCCTCATATTGAAAGATGCTGATGTCTGTGCAGTCACTAAAACATAGTGCAAGGCTGCAGGGACCACCACAGCTTTGCAAGGCTACAATGTCTTCCACACGTTCAGACCTCAGAATGACTGTCAAAAAAACAAATGTGGAGGTAAATCCATCTTCATTAAAGCCAAGTACACTTCAAGATTGGTCAAACAATACAACTCTCTTGAATTACTCCATGTCCGATTTACTATAGGCAAAACACTCTACCACATCATTGCTAGCTATATGTCTCTCTCCAAGCACAATGTCTACCTGGACTTACTGGAGCCACTTGCTATACAGCCTAGTGCCTTAGTCATTGGAGATTTCAGTTATCCCTCCATCAACTGGGCAACACAGACTGACTCAAACATGCTCACATAAGATTCCTGGACTTTGTCAATGCAAATGTTCTGGAACAGATAGCCTACACTCCCACAATGGGGCTCTAATATCCTTGACATACTACTCATCAACATGGATGGTCACTGCATTGCCCCTTGTGTGATGCCTCCCCTGGTAATGTCGGAAATAAATCAGTCTCATTCAAAGTAACTACTGGAATTCACATACCGAAAAGAGCAAAAATCTATGGAACTTCTCCAAAGCAAACTACATCCTACTAAATTATAGTATAAAAAAGTTTTATACCCTCTGCAATTACAGATAATAATGACTCCTATGCAGAGATGTACACAAATGCCCTGTATAATCATCTTAGCAGCTGTATAGACCCAGCTGTACCTGAAATGGATTAAATACAGGCCTTCCTGAAAAAACACACCACCTTGGTGGACATCTAGTATAACCAGACTGTATAACAAAAGGGAGAAACTGATGTCCAAGAAGAAGATGCAACTACCTCTGCAGAGGAACAATTCCCTCCACAGATTGAACAAGCAAATCTGAAGTCTTGTAAAGTTCTCTAAAGTTAATTATGAAGCTAAAATTGCATCCCTAGCCAAGGTCAATCAAAAGGCATTCTTTAACTACTTCCAAAATCTATAAGGGAGTGCCCAGCTATGTGCAAAATTGGTAGTAGATGGTACCACTCACACTATACTAGAGAAAATTACCAACCTGCTAGCTAACAGATTTGTTGCAAATTTCACCCCCCTATCCCCACCAGCCATACTCCAAAGCATACCTGACACCAGTTGTCTACCTAGTATCTCTAGAGATCAAGTCATATCTGCACTTTCCAGGGCCAAAAACACAGCCTCAATGGGACCAGATAACATTCCAGTTTGCTTATTAAGCAACCTAAACAGGACATAGCTGACTCACTTGCTGTTCTCTTTAACCATAGACTGAGATCTGGCTTTGTTCCAGCAGCATGGAGAACAGCAGCAGTAATCCCCTTTCATAAAGGGGGCCATCAACCGACCCTCAGAACTATAGACCCATAAGTCTAACCAGTCTCATCTGCAAGGCCATGAAAAGGATCATCACGGACCTTATCAACCAAGGACATAGTTGACCTTCAGTCTCCAGACCTAACCCAGTTTGGCTTCATTAAGGCTAGATCATGCTTATTGAACCTGGTAGACTTCTTCAAGAAAGTGACCAAAGCCCTTCATGAATGTAAGGAGAGTGCATACTGCCTATCTGGACCTAGCCAAAGCCTTTGATGGAATCCCCCATTCAGGTATCACTGAAAAACTCTCTCAGCTAGGTGTTAACCCTTACATCTCTAGATGGGCAGTTAATTGGTTCACCAACAGAACACATATTTTCAAATTTGGTGACGCCACCTATCAGTAGAGCCATCACCAGTAGCATACAACAAGGATCTGTACAGGGCACATTATTATTTGGAATCTATTTCTCAGAAGTCCAGGCTAAAGTAGATGGTCTTTGGCTTATTAAGCTGGCTGATTGTAAACTAGACACAATCACTGAGTCCTCCAATGATGTTAACATATTGCAGGAGGGGTTAACACAAATGACTGGTATCAAAGTCACAGTCTAAAACTAAACACAAAAAAATGCTCTATTATTCCATTTGGCAAAGTGGAATTCCCCACTAATTACAATATTGACAGCACCCCTCTAAGTTCAAACCCAGTGGTGAGAGATCTGGGAACACTGGTCGACAGCAATATAAACTCTGACCACCATGTTTCCACAGTGGTAAGGAATGCCTTCTACATTGCGCATCTCATAAGTTAAGACATTGCATCCAGGTCTAAAGATGTTAAAACCCCACTTTGCTTGACCCTAATCATACAATTAATAGAGTACAATGCTCTTTTTTGCATGTATCTCACCAGATACCTGCTGCAACTAAAGAGACCACAGAGGTTTCTCACTAAGAAGATACAGAGCCTCCAAACCATGGCCCATGTGGATAAACTGAAAGCTCTGTCACTATACTCTGTATCATATAGGCTACTGAAAGGCAACTTATGCCTGGCAATCTCTGACCTGATGGAAGTGCTGCACATCCCAAATCAAATGGCACTAGAGTCACTCGCTCTATGGATCTCAACCTTGCCAGTGACACTAACAGAACATGCTGAAGAGACAGGCATGTCTCCCACAGATTGTCACTGCTCTGCAATAAACTTCCAGTTCATGTGAAGTTGAGCTCCTCCATGTCCCTATTCAAGCACAACCAGGACAAATGGATGGGTGACCGCAAATTCACCCCAGGGGGGGGTGACACCCATGTCCCACATGGACAGGGGTAGTCAGTGCTGATCCATAAAGTGGGTCCATCTAACCAAGGACAATTGGGTTAACTCAGGATTAACATGGCTAGGCTTATAAAGGCTCTAGGGCTGCTAGCATAGTAACCTCCTATGAACCTATGAACCAAGCCTACTAGCAACTATAGAACAAATGGAATTAAAAATTCAAGGTTAATTTAAACCCTGATGCAAGTGCTAAAAGACGGATGCAAAAAACATTTGAAAGGAAGAGTAAATTGCGAAACCCCACTAATCTGCCCATGTTAAAACCTTCTATTTTGAGGTTCTTTGTCTTGTGTTTATGTATGAAGTCTTACATGATGAAACAGCCATATATTTCAGTGTTTGAAGAAGCAAGGTGTGACATTTTTAGGAAATGTACTTTAATTATCCTCTACACAGAATATAAATGTCTGTCATTTGGAAAAAAAATAATAAGATCAAAACATTAAAAAATGAACTAGCTAAGTACTGGGATACATATATTATCACTACAATCATATGAGATACTTGAATGCTTGCAGTGTTCTAAATCTGTTTCTGAAATACAGTACAATAAAATTGTTTCAGTTTGTCAGTCCGCACTGTCCTCCATAATAGGATCATAACTGATTTCACAAATGAAAATTTTTATTTTGTCTAGGAAGGCTCTAATGGCAGTGATATCAAGTATTTGAAATTTCACAGTAAAGGATTATGTTATTTCCCCTTTATCCATGATAACCTTCAAATAGATGCAGAAGCAGTGATGTCACTGCAGGATTAATAACTGAACATTCATGCACTTAATGGTAACAGTTAATGTCACTATTCAACAGTTATTGTCTTCTGACTGGATATTCTCTTTCCACAACAGCAGAATCATAGTATTGAGGCAACAATCTTTGACTCATTCCTCATCATGAATCCTAGCTGTAAGTTATACTGTGCTCAAAATTTTGAATAACCATGAGCTAACAAGTTACAATTGAAGGTGGTTGTGTTTAAATGACTTTTGATATTTTACATTGTGACTCGAGTGTTCCATTAAGCCACTTGCATTCTTACTGAAATCTTTCCTTTATGTCCCTAAACTGGTTTACTGCAAACCCTTTTCCATGCCTCCAGTGAGACATTTCTTGTTAAACACCTCTCAGCCATGCGCTCTGGAATGTGCAGCTCCAAAGGGTTATGTTTTGTCTGTGTTACATTTTACTGTGTCCATGCTTCCCCTCAGGGAAGAAGGAAAGACTTTTATTACACTGCTTCCCTGGCAATGTTTAGCTTATTTCTTAGTAGATAATCTGGATATTATCCACTAAATGTTTATTTTTAACTGATTCTAACTCAATGTGTCAATGGTAAAGGCATTGTATATGTATGACATCTGTGTTTCACTACTTCTAGTTTTTATTCTTTATAGCAGTATAAATCCAGAATTTATGTCCAAAGTGTTTAACATTGGCATCATCTTCAAACAGTGACAGGCATTTATGGGCCAAGTATGTGCCATGCTCAAACCATTTTATTTTCTCATGAGGAATATTGCCAGGATTAATCAGTGGGTAACTCTTGTGAACCTGTCTGATGACATTCACACTCTCATACCATCTGGAATATTATAATGGCCTTTGTCTCAGGCTTTCATTCACTGAGATTTATTGACTGCATTAGTGCAAAATTTAACAGTATGGTTACTTACTAGAATGTGGTATTACCAAGCGATTACTGTCAAGTAACCAACAGCTAACCCTGGAGTATTCAGGAAGTACTCTAAGGCTAACTTCCTACTATTAAGTGAAATGTCTGGCAAAATTTCACACCCCATAAACCTTGAGAACACTGCTGCCTGTGCAGAACTCTTCACAGAAACCCTGTATAAGCATGTTAATAGCTGCATAGCAGCAGCTGTACCCACCAGGAAGAAGTGAAGAACCAACAAAAAACAAGCCATCCTGGTGAAATCACATCAGTGGGTTGTAAAACACAAGGAAGAAAATCATGTCAAAAATTAGGAGGCACCCAGCAGGACAAAATCACTCTCTTCAAACTAAACAAATAGGTCTATATTATAATCTCAATGGTTTAAAGCTTTGAATCCCTAAAGATCGAACTTTAGTGATCGAAGTCTTAAATCACTGAAGCCTAAAATAAATACTAAATAAAACAAAAAAACCCTAAATAGTGTGTAGGCAGGGGCAAGCCCCCTGCACCCCCCACACCCCCCCATTCTTAAATAAACAAACTCCATGAATGCGCTACATTGAAGTAAATGGAATTCTCCCCCTATGGAGATTTTCCGTTTAAACATTCGATGCAGTGTGCTTTTGCTATTCCTGTGTCGACAATATCGTATTTGATATTGTTAGACTTCAAGATTTTAATATAGACCCAAACAAACAACTCAGAGGACAAATAAAATCTACCAAACTCACACTGAGGTAAATTTGGCCTCCCAGATGAACGACAACCACTAGGAATTCTTTAGCTGTGTCTTCAGCCTCAAAGACAATACACAATCATGTGCAGAGCTCATTGTAAATGGATCCATGTATACTGAGCCAGAAGATATATCAAATCTACTGGCTGACAAATTCAGCTCCAGTTTTACCCCTCTCCACCCCTCAACCTTTCCCCAGGAAATACCATCAAATATTAACTCCTCCTACTATCAATGGGGAACAGGTTCTTAATGCTTTCTCTAAGGCCAAGAACAGAATTGTTGCTGACACCAAAAACACCCACAAAGCCTTCTATAGCTATATCAAAAACCTCAAAGGCACTACCCAGATTTGCTCTGAGGTTTTGCAGAATGGCACCTCCTATACTGAGCCAACAGATATAGCCAACATACTGGCCGACAGATTCAGTGCCAACTTTACCCCTCCCTCCCTCCTAAGCACCCTATCACAATACCAGAAGAAAGTCTGGTACCCATCATTTCTGTGGCACAGATAAAAGCTGCATTGTTCAAAACCAAAAAGCCAGCATCCATGGGACCTGACAATATCCCTGGCTGCATCCTACATGAGCTACAAAACAAACTGGCACCACATCTGTGTGCACTGTTCAATCACAGCCTTACCTCAGGCTATGTCCCTAACAAATGGTGCACTTCTACAGTCATCCTACTCCATAAAGGGGGAGCAATTACAGACCCAGCGAACTATCACCCCATTAGCCTGATGAGTCTGGTATGCAAAGCTATGGAGCGCATCATCATGGACCTGCTTAACAAAGATATAGGCAATCTCCAAACTTTTGACCCAACACAGTTTAGCTTTGTCAAAGGGATATTCTGCCTGCTGAACCTGGTTGACTTCTTTGAGGCAGTCATCAAGGCTGTGGATGAGGGTAAGGCAGTGCATACAGCCTACCTTGACCTGGCCAAGACCTTTGATATCATTCCACACTCAGGTATCATTGATAAACTCACCAAACTAGACATCAATCCTTACATCACTAGGTGGGTTGCAAATTGGCTCACAGACAGGACCTACAGAGTGAAAGTTGCGGATTCCAAGTCAGACTGTCATGTATGGAGTCCCACAGGGCTCGGTCCTGGACCCTCTCCTGTTTGACATCGACTTCTCAGAAGTCCAGGCCAACACAGAAGGACTCTGGCTGACCAAGTTCCCTGATGACTGCAAGCTAGAAATCATTATTAACTCCGCAAGTGATGCAGATATCCAACAAATGGGCCTCTCTGAGACCAATGACAGATGTCAGAACCATGGTTTCATGCTTAACGCCAAAAAATATGTTATCATCCCCTTTGGAAAAAACTCAGGTCCCATGAATTACCATGTTGATGGGAGCCCACTGAAGACTGAACGGGGCCATAAGAGATCTGGGCATCCAGGTTGACAGCCACCACACTTTCGACCACCACATTGCCACTGTGGTCAGAAAGTCCTTCTATGTGGCATATCTTATAACCAAAGGTTTCACATCCAGGAAGAAAGGGGTTCTCATCCCTCTCTACTCATCCCTCATTAGACCAATCATCGAATATAATGCCCCATTTGGCATGTACCTGACCAGACACCTACAACAGCTGGAGAGGCCAGAAACGTACCTCACAAAAAGCATCCTAGGCCTTAAACGCATGTCCTACATGGACAGACTCAAGAAACTTCAGCTGTTCTCAGTCTCTTATTGTCTATACCTAGAGGTGATCTCTGCTTGACTTACAAAGCCATGTCTGACCCAGCCCTACTTGAAATGCTACACCTAAAGAAATCCCAATACCCCCATGCCACATGCTCCAAAGACCACAACCTCATTACCACAATTAATTGAACATGCTAGGAAGACAGGTTCATCTCTCAAAGACTGCCCATACTCTGGAATAATCTTTCCATTCATGTCAAGCAGAGCACCTCGCTGGCCCTCTTCAAGAGAAATCCAGACGAGTGGATGGGTAACAGAAAGTTCACTCCAGCGAGTTCACTCCAGCGATCATTCCAGTTGTCCTACTGGATAGGGACACTGTGAACTAACATCTGGTGGCACGGTGCCTGGGTAATTATTTGGGGCTAGGCTTGTAAAGGCTCCAGAGCCATTAGCATAGTACACACCTATGAACCTATAAGAACACTGCATCAATGGGTTGAGACAATATCCAAGGATGCCTTCTAAATGAAATGAAACATGACCTATCATGCCCTCTGGAATTGATATTTAACTCTAGCCTCTAAACGGACTTCATGTTTTATGAATGGAGAACAGCAACAGTCGTCTCTCTGTACAAAGGTGGGCCGTCTATAGACCCTGGAAATTACAGACCCATAACCCTCTCTAGTCTCATACGCAAATTCATGGAAGTAATTGTCATGGAAATGATCAATAATGATACAGGAAACCTCCAGATACTGGACCCAACCCAATTAGTTTTCATAAAGGGCATGTCATGCCTATTCAACCTGGTGGACTTCTTTGAGAAGTTCGCCAAAACAATGGATGAGGGCAAAATTGTTCACTCTGCTTACCTTCACCTAGCGAAGGCTTTGGCACAATCCCCATCTCAGGCATTGTTGAAAGACTTAAGAGGTTAGGTACAAACCCTTATGTCACCTGGTGCATAGCCAGCCAACTCACAGACAGGACCCAGGAAGTTAGAATTGAAAAGTCCCCCTCTACCAAAGGCCAGTCATAAGCAGAATCCATCAGAGACTGGTCCTGGAACTGCTCCTTTTTGGCATTTACTTCCCTGAAGTCAAAACCAATATCAATGACCTCTAGCTGACTAAATTTGCAGATGACTGCAAATTAGGAGTTGTCACTTAATCACCCACTGACACATATGTTCTCCAGGAAGGGCTGACAGAGGCAGACAACTGGTGCCAGAGCCTTGGGCTAAAACTAAATGCCAAGAAATACATGATAGTATCCTTTGGGAAGTCATCCACCTCTGGTAACTATCATACTGACAACATACCCCCTAAGAGTTGACCTAGTAGTCAGGGACTTGGGGACACACATAGACATTAACCTAGCCTTTGACCATCATGTGTCTACAGTAGTGAGGAAATCATTCTATATTGTGCAACTTACAAACAAAGGTATGGTATCTAGGCCCAAGGAAGTCATTGCTCCACTGTATTCAGCATTCATCAGACCTATCAATGAGTACAGTGCCTCCTTTGGTATGTTACCAAACCAGGCATATTCAACAATTGGAATGACCGCAGAAGTTCCTCACTAAAAGAATACAGGGCATAAATAACATGTTCTGTGCAGACTGCCTCAAGGTCCTGTCCCTGTATTCTGTCTTCTACCGGTTGTTGAGAGGGGAAATGTGCCTGGCATACAAGGCATTGTCAGACCTCACTCTAATGGACTTCTAGCATATCTGCAAAACAAACAGCAACAAAGTTACCCATTCTAAAGACTTAAACTTTGCCTGTGATATAAAAAGGACCTGCTGGAGAGACAGGTATGTATCTCAGAGACTATGCCTTCTCTGGAACAGGTTCCCCATCCATGTGAATTAGAGTTCCTCCCTAACCAATTCAAGTGTAACTTGGACAGTTGGATGGAGAACAGGAAATTCATTCCTGGTTTGGCACCTCTATCTCCAATGGATACAGGCAGCCTGTAAAGGGTTCATCTGCCACGGCCCTGCTTGTAAATGTTCCATCTCCCAAGCCCCTGCTTACACTTATCAAGGGTCCCAGAACTTGTCAGATATGTGAGATGCATGGCTAGGCTTAAAAAGGCCATTGTGGTTGTTAGCCTAGTAAACACCTATGAAACTATGGACCTATTTCACAAGCTTCCTGTTTGCTTTTGTATAGTGTTGATAATTATTGGCCTTGGTCTGCGACTGAGAGCAATAATCACTAACTTCCAGATGACCTAAGTTTGAATATTAGCTTAGATGCTGTAAGTGTCAAGCAGAAGAAGAAGGAAAAAGATGGAAGGCAGGTGAGGGTTAGAAGGAGCAATAAATGCTAGTTCTCCCACAATGGGGATCAGAATGGTAGTGCAGTGGTTGTCTTGCCATATGCAATGATACACTTGCAGATAAATATCCTCTTGCTAGAAACTTCACATTCGCCTGCCAAGCTGGTGATGGCAGCCTTAACACCATGTGGGTGGAAGCATTCATATTCGGGGGGGGGGGGACAAATTCAGTCCTTGGTGTTACACAGGTATTTACTTTTGTGACCAAGGGACCATGTTGTAGCCTTAGCCAGAAAACAGCTGATACATATTTTAATGACACCCTTTATGATTGTCTGCTGCACTATGGAGAATGAATAGATCAATTAATTGATTGCTGAGAGCTGATGGTTATCAAGCAGCACTGTGATAAAAACTAACAAAAACTAAAACAATATGTTTTTATGAAGTCTCTATATTGCAAGGGTCTCAATGAATTGGATGAGTTAATTGTTCTTTATTTCTTACAAAGGATGTTTGACTCTGCAATATTGTGGCTCCTCATATTTTTTGGGGCACATCTTGAAAGATTTTTGTCATTCATTGTTTTGCATGTTAGGTGCAGTCCCTTGGAATCTACTACCTGTTTCCATTAGAGAGTATTCCCTCAAGTCAATTTTCAGAGCTCACATAAAACATCACTTGGCCTTGTATCAATATCTCCATGAATGACTTGCCCCTTTGCTGTAGTCTGTTTTATTATGATCTCATTATTTTGTTGCATTGTTTTAACTTATTTTTGTTTACTTGTCCATGTGCTTTATTCTTAATCACTTAAACTGATTTTGAACTTGAAGTTGGAGTTGTATCATCTTCCATATGTTCATATTCCTGATTATGTTCAGTTTGTATGAGATTACCATAGATGATGTACTGGTATGGAGGGGGGAGGTCTCTTTCCCACAATATGAAACACTGTGCTTTTTTCACACTAAAAGCCAGATTGTGATCAGTACAGAAAAGGATGTTATTCAAACAACCTGTAAAAGGCCAGACTTGATGGCTGATAAGAGAATGCTAGCTGAAGTGCAGAAATCAACATGCTTTGTTACTCAAAATCTTGTCAATTTAGACATCAGAAAAGAAGGAATCTACATTTTATACACTGCAGGATGCCACTGGCCATCATATTTGATGCAGACAATATTCTACTGACCATGTCCTGTTGTGTTTTGCAATTCAACCAGTTACTTCTACCCCCCTCCCCCCAAATGTGACCATCTACAGTGAACAGCATAGTGTGTGGTTATACCAACATTCACAGTAAAAGTAATAAGGTTTAGCAGATAAGATCTGCCCCTGGTAAACCATATTCATTTGTATCATTGAGAAGTACATTGCCAGCATAATTTTAAATTAGGCCTAAGACTCTTTTTTCCACAACTTTGCACAAAATGGGTGTTGAGCTAACTAGCCTATGCATATTAGGATCATATGTGGGCCCATCCTTGTCTGCTGGAAAAAATATTCCTTGATGACTGAGTTATACAACTTACCTTTTTAAGTGGAGATTGCTTACGAGTTTATTGAAGGGATACACATAAGTTCAGTTAGTTTTATTGTATTGTACAGAAAACCAGAAGGGATGTGTTTTCAGCTTTTGGAGCTTGTATTTTCTATTGTATTTACTGTGTCATTTCTATGCAAAATAGAAGGATGTCTCCTAACTGATAATACTTAATTCCTACTAGGTATACAATTGTATAATTGTTCTTAAATATCTAAGCTGAACACAGGATATATCCACTGACAATGAATTATTATTTACGACTGATAAGTTACTGTGCTGCTGAGTTTTATGCTTGATATTTTTTTTGGAGATAGAAAAATGTTGACATTGCCCTAATTTTTAGATTTTAATTATTTATTTATGTCTGTATTTATTTATTCATTCATTCATTTGTTCATTCACTCACTTGATTGAATGGTTCATTGACTTTATTTGTTGACCAGGATGGGTTCAATACCCACAGTTTAGTTTCAATGAAGCCCAGAATAATTTTGTAATTTTTCACTTTGTTTACTATTTTGTGCATATGTTATTAGTTTCCAACTTATTTTTATTTCATTTTTGTATTTTTTTATAGCACCAATGCTGCATTTTTATTGACATTTTCTATAAAACTATGTATATCTGGTACAAGCTTTCAGACAGTACTGTCAAATATGTTGAAGAAATTGTAAGGACCTATCCAAATAGATACGGAAGTAGTACTTTAATTGTTACAGAGAAACATCTTCCAATCAAGTAGAGTAAGAGTTGCAGTAGTGCCATATTATCTACCTTCTGAGAAAGCTAGGAAATCATAATTTTGGCTAGATGGTCTCAAATTTGAAAGTGCCCAATAATGTCATAATCAAATCATACAAAGTAAAAGAAGATTGTTAGTGTATGATCTCTTGGTCTTTAATAACATATCAGTAATCTTCTTCACCATGTGTTTGGATCTGGATCAAATTGTTCTACACTGTTTTGAATAAGGAAATGACATAGATGGTTAAGACCTGGAGCTGATTTTCCTATCAAACAGGGTTTGATTCCCACAGCCCTCATCTGCCTCTTGTGTTACCTGAAGCAATTAACCAGATCTTGCTCTTGGGTCACCACTGAAAAAGGGCTTTTGGTTTGCCTGAATACCAAATGGGTATCTATGAATCATAGAAGGCATTTTTGGTATTGCTATTATTATTCAAGATAGTCTTGGATAGTTGAAACCATCAATAATAAAAGTGCTGTCAATTCAAAGTAGAGAATTCTGACTAAAATGTCTTATGTTTGCTAGATGTCAAGGATGGATCCATCCAAGTTACTGACAGGCAGGATAATCTTAACATTTTCTTACTTTTGCTGACTATAATCACATAAAACAGTTTTTCACAAAGTATATAGTTGCTGCACTGTCTGTTCCATTTAGCCTGAAACTATGAGAGCTGGTACATTGTTATTTCTATTCCATGAATAAACAGAACTAGTTACTTTTCATAGTTTTTACATCCTGGGCAGTTATTCAGATTCAGGACTGTTAATCCACTGGGCTCAACACTGTCACAAACAACTGTCAACCATCTCTATTAAACATGTTGGAGAATGAACTTCATATGATAGGGCTAGTAAGGCAGAAATGGTTGCAGTTGTTAAATTCTGGTGGCATTCAGATGCCATCATGTTCATTTATGATGACTAGTACTGACACATCCCTTGACAAACAGACATGCACGCACACACACACACACACACACACACACACACACACACACACACACACACACACACACACACACACAAAACATACACACAATGGCATTCAGATGCTGTTGTGTACATATACAATAACTCATAATGACAGCCTCACACACACACACACACACACACACACACACACACACACACACACACACACACACACACACACACACACACACACACACACATCTATTTGGATGTAATTCTGTACCAGGACTGCAAATTACTTGGAGTACTAGACCTTGCAATTTGGGGAGGATAGACATGAGTCTACCATGACTAGCAACTCTGCTGAGAACTGCTTCAGCATTTAGATGAGCAATAGATATAATACTGTATGAATATACATACATTACCTGATTTCAGACATTCTGGATCACAGTCCAAACTGACTTTTACTTCTGCATTACTCCCATAATTAATGCAATTACCAATTCCTTAAAAGGCCTTATGTAGGTTAATGAAAAATCATACAGGCATACTCCAATTCCATATATTTCAGGCAGTCTGCTATACTAAAATTCTCTGAAGTTTTATATTGACATTGAAATCCAACATAAATTCTGAAATTAAGAGCATTGTCCATTGAAGTCAAATGGTATTTGTCGCATAATTGGAGATCCTCATCTGTGCTAGCAGCAATACTACAGATATTATTTGAAATGGAGCTCTGACGGTGGTAGTAGCACTACAAACATAAAGTTGGATTTGTTGTGGGCCTGTCAGTTTTTTCTTTTACTTGATGTTAGCAATAAACATTTAGGATTGTGTTAATTTGTGTGTCATTCCCTATTTTTGCAGGGGATAATCAATGCTAACTTTTTAACTAAATTTGATCTACACTATACTGCAGCATGCTACCTGTTATGTACCAGCCCTAGTACTGCATGCATTAGCCATCTTGTGTGCTGCAGTGAAGTTCATATTCAGGTGACACTGTAGAATCAACATTGGACAGTACGTGGCAACAATGCAGTCTCTCAGACTATGCCATGCATAGGTGATGGGGATCATTAACTCAGCATAATGATGAATATCATAACTTGATAAGGTAGATATACTGGCACAACAAATACAGTATTTGTCTTTGGTGCATGTGGTTGGATACTGTATGTCTGGTTCCCATGAGGGTCAAAATGTAACATTCTTTTAGTAGGGGTGTGGTTAGCATAATGTTTAAAGCTCTTATCTCCCAGTTACAAGGTGCAGGGTTTGACTTTGACATCTGGTTATTAGATAGGCTTGTACCAATCTTGATGAGAATCAGTGATTTTAATATAACATCTGTTAGACCCTATCTTATGCATACTCCACCACTTATTATGACATCAAACCATCATGCAAATCTAAAACTAGATGAAGTGTAGTGTTGCAGGATGGAAGTGTCCCACTGTAGTACTTCCCTGTACAATGGGGAATCCCTTTTTCCCACTCTCTGACTCCAGAGCTGTTCTGACATGAAAACAGTCAGCCAAAAATGCAGTGTTTGCCTTTCCAGAGAGCTAGAAGTAGCCTAACAGTAGAATGGCAGTAGAAATATGTCACACTCCATCGTAAGACACAACATAATGAGGGAATTTGGGACAAGAATGTGATATAAAGAACTTGAACAAGAGGGAGTGTATAAAGATCTGGGAACTAATGAAGGATCACCAATAAAACATGACCAACTATGAATAAAACGTACTAAGGAATACTTTAGAATACTTATATTAATCCTGAAAACAGCACTGACATCTAAGAACAAAATGCAAGCTATATACAAATTTGCTCTTCCTGTCCTTACAGTTTTGGAGTGACTGACTTGCCCCAAAACATGTTGGATAGATTAGACAGGAAAACAAGAAGGATGCTTCATGCTCACCAAATGATTTATAAAATTCAGTGCATGCCAAGATTATATATTCTCCGTTCCTAAGGAGGTATGGGCCTCCTTCAAATTGGTTACATGCATACATCTGCAATCGTGGGACTGTACACAAATCTGCTGACCTCACAAGACTTAAACATAGTGAACATTTTGAAACATGGGGAGAATAAATCTAAGATGACTTGTCTGCTTAGTCTAGCAGAAGCGTATCAGTATCAAGCAGGAATGGAAATCAAACCAGAAATAGATAAAAATCAGGCAGCAAATGAATATGTCAGAAAACAAAAGAAAGAATATAAGTTGAAGGAACAAATGAGAAGGCAAGAAATGTGGAAAATGCCGAAATATAGTTGCAAGTATAGAAAACTTCTGGATGAACCTCATATTGATCAGGACTGAATGCAGGAATGGTTAAGGAGAGGCAAATTCAAGCCAAGAGATGAAAGGTTAATATTTGCGGCCCAAGATAGTGGGCTACATACACACTGGTTTGCAAAGTTCATTGAGCATGTGGGAGAAACAGAGAAATGTAGGTTTTGTAAATCAGAACTGGAAACAGTTGCACACCAAGTTGCTGGTTGCGACATATTAATGGCAGAAGGACTGTATACTGAAAGTCATAATAATGAGGCAAGACTGTCGCACTGGAGATTGTGCAAACATTAAGTGGCTGAAAAACACTGGAAAGATGAGCCACAAAGCATCACAGAAAATGATGGTCTACATCACATGGGGTCACCCATTACCAACAGTTTAAAAGATAGATGCTAGAAAACTGGATATAATAACTCTGTCTGCCTTTGTGGATGACCTTATTATCTATTTTGAACATCCAACTACAGACTTGAAGAAAACAGCTTCATCAATAAACGCTTTTTCATCCATTTCTGATTGTAAAATTAACCAGAAGAAAACACATATTTTTCCCATTAATTCCCTAAGCCATACAGAAAACTACTTCCCGAATTCCCCCTTTAACACAGTCTACTCCTTTAAATATCTGGGGATATCCTATGATCATAGTTATGGCTCCATGTTGCTGAATAACTTGCTTAAAGCCTGATCATGTACTACGCAGGGCATACATAGATGGCAACAGATGAAATTGCCCATGCTTTACAAAACAGCAATTATTAAAATGAATATTTTACCAAAATTATTATATCATTTCAATTAATCATTTGCTATCATCCCAAACAATCTGTTTATCAAAATCAATAAAGAACTTACCAAATTTATATGGTACCCTAAATCAATTAGAATCAGCTATCAAAATCTAATTTTTCCTAAAGACAAAGGGGATTAAGTATACCAGACTTCAAGCTTTACTACAAAATCATATGCTCTAACAAAATCATTCAGATAGCAAACTACTACCCAGACAATAACCTGTGGGTTCCTTCATGGATTAAAATGTGTCACTGTTATGTATCCAGTAATAATATAAATCTCAAAGTCCTCCCCTTTATAGTTCCAGCAAACTCTAGAAATATTAAGTTGAACAATATTTTAAAACACAAAGTTAAAATACTCCAAGAGCTATTAAAAGCTCTAAATCTAGACAAGGCTGCATATCTCCTTCCACCCATCCATTTAAATCCAAACATAAAAATGAACAATAAAATGCTAAATTTTATTGACTATCCTCAAATAAAAGACTGCAGAGTTTGGGACATTTATAAACATAGGGACAAAACGATTCAAGAACTAAGTGCAATACTAAATGTAAACAATAAATATGTCATTATAATATGACAGATTAGAGAAGTTATAGCATCTATACTTAAAAACATTTATATCAACGAATACAATATAAATAGAGTGGTAGAAATATTTAAGACTTTAGCTAACAAGAAAAATATGCTAGCCTCTACCTACAAACTGACTTCTCTCATTAAATATGAAAAGATACTTCTATACTCAGGTTTTTAGGACGAACAAGGTACAATGCTCACAGAAAACCAGAAACTCAGAGCAATCAAGTATACTAATAAAATGTCTCCATTCAAAAAGCTTTTATACATGCAATTAATGATTAACAATAATACCTACTACACTCTATCTATTTTAAACAAGTTTAATCCCAAAGTCTCCCCAGCATGCCCATGTTGCTCCTTTCCTCATGCTGATATATTGCATATTTTGTGGTTCTGCAAGTACTCCCATAAGCTTTGGTGCTCTCTCAAGGTACGCCTAGAAAAAATGGAATACCAAAAGTCAGCCTTATCTTGGGAAATGACTATTCTCCATATTACTGATCTCAAGCTCCCAAACTTGATATATCACATTCTAATTACTATCTGTTCATTGATTAAACTATGTATAACTAAAAATTGGACAGACCGTACCAAGCATTCTTGGGATGATTTCAAAAACATGGCAACCAAGTACGTATCCTCTCAAAAACTCATAAGAAGTGTTAATAAAAGACCATACTATCAGAAATCCTGGAAAGCTCTCTTCAACCACATCCTAGGAGATTAAACAAAGATGGATAACAAAAAAAGGAATACATTGTTTATATGTATAGCTGAAAATTTTGAAATTATCAGAAATGTACGATTTCTAACTTTACTTGTAGTGTTCTGAACAGAAAATTAAAATATAATGTATTCAAGTTTATGAATGTTCAAAATTTTGCAAAGACAAAAGCCAACATTAAAAATAATATCTTAATTTGTATTTTATTAACTTATGTTGAAAAGCTTTAGCATTGTAAAGTGGCTAACTATGAAGCATCAACTAAACTATTTAACTTTTTACAATGCATTTTTAAATTCACCATCAACTTAACTTCTACATACATACTACAGATAGCACAACATTTTATAATGCATTCCAAGTTATTATTTACTATAATGAAACAGAGAATGCTTCCAGGCAGCAAAAGGGAAAAAAAAGCATGTTTAATCTACAAATGCTGCATCAAAGAACAACCTTGACAACCAATATTCCTGTACATAAAAAAAAGTAGTTTTAGAACAATCTTCACCATAAAATTGACATATATTATACAAAATATATAATCTACTCAAGTTAGGATTTTGTGCAATAATAACTCAGACAATAAGCTAAGTTCTGGCATTTATATAAAAAAACAGTTTGAAATTTGAAGTGCAAGGCTTTAAAGATTATTAGATCTGCACACTATCTACTTTAAATGCAAGGAATACATTCTTTTAAAACTATACTAATTTTGGTCAATTAAAATGCCAATAAAAGAGAAAACATGAAATAGCATGCATAACGGGAAACATACTTGTGTACTGTGCACAGAGTGTACTCACAATTAATGTGATGTTTGCTTGTGTTTTATATATAAATATGTGTGAGTATGAATGTATGTATATACATACATATATACACACACACACACACACACATATATATATATATATATATATATATATATATATATATATATATATATATATATATATATATATATATATATATATATATATATGCATATATATATATATATATATATATATACACACACACACACACACACACATATATATATATATATATATATATATATATATATATATATACACACACACACACACACACACACACACACACACACACACACACACACACACACAAACACACGCACACACACGCACACACATATGCATGCACAAACACGCACTCACATGCATGCACACATATGTGACGTGTACAAGGACATTTATATTTATCATTCATACATAATACAGCAGTGAGTTGAGCTTCACAAAATGTATGCACATTACCTTACATTGCATTCAGATTTACAGATTTATGTACAAATCATAGTAAGACAAGTGGAAAAAAAATAAGGAGCAAATTGTTTCCTGTTTATCTGGTATGTCAGAAAATGCTTGCACTCCAGCAAGCCTATAGATTCAGTGCAACAGGACTCTTTCTAATCCCAGCTCAAAAAGTATAAAGAAGAGTTCCAGGTTCACTGCCTTAATAGTGTTCATAGCTGTGTCTTACATTATCTGAAAGAGAACTTTGGCTGCCATTTGTTCATAAGGCTTAAACAAATGTTCATGCATTTGCTTGTGACATTATCAATGAGCTTCTGTTTCCCTCTGCTGAGCCTCTATCTTTCTTTCCAGCATACTCCCCAATAAATGAGCCATCTTCATTAAACTGCCCATGATCTGCATCTCCATAATCGATCAAACTGTCAGCACTCTCTGCAGGCTTTAAGTCTCCATTAAGTGATTGCAGGCTACCCTTCAGAGGCTTTTCATCATTGTCACTGCAAAACAAATAAAAACATCTCCAGATTCCAGTGTATCCATACGTGTAAGAAGAACCTAATCATATTTGTTGAAAAGTCTGATTCTAAATGGCATGTCTAATCTCTCAGCTGAGATCACAGTACAAGTTTATACTTCATCAGTCTGATCGATCATCCTGTTATTCAATACAACACAATCAGTTATCTAGAAATATACTACCTAGAACAAATTGGTAAGATTTGCTGATTCTTTATTAGAAAAATATTTGAGCTGGAAAACTTGAACTAAAAGAAAATGTTTCAGAAATTATTATATTCTGTTTTTTACAGCTGAAGATGACATCTAGCTGATATTTTAGGCAAAAAAGAATCTTAATACATATGTGCAAAGAAGGAACACAGAGATTATAGATCCTTGAAAGTTATTAACTTATATTTTTATGGTTGACAACTGAACCCATTTACATTATTTATACATAAATACATGCACATGTATGCATATACACACTCACACACACACACACACACACACACACACACACACACACACACACACACACACACACACACACACATAAATATAAATATCAACATATAGGGAGTGTGTCTGTGATATCTACAAATATTTATATTTCCATATAACTGTAGCAGTTGAGACTAAGAAAACAGTTATATTTTAAAACAACTGTTCTGTAATAATATTTTCATTTGTCATTTGATTTGCAAGTGCATGTGCACCAAAATTGTATATTCCACAAAAAGACTGCCCCACAAAAAAATTGCAAAAGTATGTCATTTTAAAAATGTATCTTCCATTGATGTATGTTGGAAAATGCTTCAAACAAACAGTTTTCTAAGAGAAGCCTGAAGAAAGTTTTTGAAGCTTTTATGAAAGCTGATTGACTATGCATATGAGGAAGTGCTGCATAAACAGAGTAAATGTTCAAAAACCTGAAGTCCTTTTACTGAATGCAACATACTTATACCTGTTAAACTACAAAGGTGCTTGCAAACAGAAAAGTATTTGTCATAGCTACTCTAAGATTCTTTAAACAGCAGAACATTGATAAGACATATCCCGAGATTCATAAATGCCACATCCAAAATGATAGCCAAGCCAACACTATTGACTTTCTGTTCAGCACACCCTGGACCTGTCCAGTAGGTCATGGCACAGCACTACACCACATTCTGAAGTTGTCTACTTGCAGAGATGTACAGCCCACTTATCCACAGATGCTGGCCCTTACCAATATAGACCCCCTCATAGCAGATCTGACGCTTACTCAAGAAGCATGCTCTGTTTTTATACACCTTACTCATTCCACTTACACACTTCCCTGTGAAAGACATACACTCTTATACTCCCCCTATCCCCTGTGCAAATTATGCTAACTGTGCTCTGTCCTTTGTACATTGGTACGTGGGCTGCCCATGTCTGATGTATATTGTGCCCATCCTATACATGGGTAAGCACAGTCTGACATTTTTATATGTTTCATTTTAATGTATGTAGCTCATTAGCAATTGCATGCATTATGTTGCAAAGCTATGTGAAATCCACTGCCTCTTTGCTAGTGCCAAGGTATGCCATGAAAACTGAATTCTGACATGGTCGTCCCCTGTTGCTGGCTCCTCTTCTGACTCTGTGTCTATCTGCCATTGCCTTTGTTGCTGGAAACTTCAGTATCTGTATGAGGCCAATCTTCTGTAGCTGCTTCCTAAGTATAATATTATATTACACAGTACACATGGGAAGTATTTTTGCACACATGACAGGGTCATCCTGCATGGCATGGCCAGATGTATCTAGGTAGCAGAACTGTGGCTTCATCAGTCCAAGAACACATTTTATGATGTTTCTGGTATGTGCTAAGGAATAGTTGTAACCGTGGTCAAGTTGGTTATGAGGATTTTTTACTGGTGTCATTAACTAGGGTTCTAATGCATATCCAGTGTCACCCACAAGATGGCCATGTGAGAAATCAATCTTCAGAAACCTATGATAGTGGTCACATGTATTTCAAATGTGGGTGTTGTTGGAATTGCCTGGTGGCCTGCGCATACATTGTAGATATTACCCATTGCATTATAGGCACATGACAATTGATGAGTTGATACCATATGCAGTTCACAAACTTCCTTCCCTGCTCAGCAAGTGAGGCCTTTACTTCAGTGAGGGTACAGTGTATGGCCTCCAGTATCATAGGGAAGTAGGTTATAGGAAAGAATTCTGGCATGGCATTTGATCTTTCTTCTGGATTATGTGGAAATCACATATGATTCCCTACATGCTGAAGCATGGCATTGAGGAACTGGTTAAATATTCTCAAGGCTGTTACCAGAGATGCCCCTACTGTGTCCTCAGTTATTCACTGTAGCTAAAATATCTGTCTGTCTATCCATCCATCTATATTCATATGCAAATATATATGGTCACATATACCTTTGTATTCACTTACATGTATACTCCATGATTCCCATGAGGCTGTAGAAGAGGTAGGTACACATCCATGATTACGTGCATCATGTCCCTGTCCACACAGTTCCAGTCTGAATGGAGAGATGATAGAGGTCTGATGGGAGAAATGATAGGGGTCTGAATGGAGAAATGATAGGGGTCCAGGTGGAGAGATGATGTCAGCAAGCAAAGAAGAGTAGTGTTGCTGGAATTGAATTTAATTCATCCTGAAGTCTTGATGAGTAGCTTCATGAGGTGGACCCTGATTTTCACAAAATTTCACCAAGATGACACTGATATACAGACTGCATTTTATAAAGCATATATCATGGACAGAAGTAGGTTAAAAAATAAAAAAAATAGCTGATGCACAAGACCCAGGCTAAAACAGTGCCCAATCGTGGTAGCAGCACTGGTGCCAGGACTGGAAAAAATGACAGCATGGACTCCTTAAGACATGGAAACATTCCTGCAATGGGGCTATGCCAAGCCAAGGGAGTGTTGCAAAAGGAATTAGCAGTCCATAAAAATCACAAAAACTGACAGGCCAAAAAAGAGTACTAAAGATGATAGAGTGGAATATTGAGGATTACAAAGAAACTATTATGCAAGAAGCCCAGAATTTCCAGACAGAAAATATGCAAAAAGAGTAACAGAGAAATAAGGGGAAAGAAAAATACTTCCACAAGAAAAACTGTCAGAAGCTTCAAATAAAATACAACAGATTTATGTAAAACATTACATTGACCAAGTAACCATGGGCCATTTGGAAAAAGAAGTGACTGAGGAAATGCGAAAATATAAAGAAAAAAATCTAGAGCCTTCTGAAAGGTGGAAAAATGAAAAATGGACATGGGAAAGAAAGACAGGCCCGATATGGTGCGATATTATATAAAGAAGAAAGCTAAATTAGTCAACACAAAAAAAAGGCAGCCCCAAATATATTCAAAGAGAAATACAGGCAAAGGCATCCAGATATGGGAAAATTCACAATAAAAAAAAACTTCATTTAAAAGAAATCAACAAATTCTGGGAGTATTCCAAGATTATAATAACATAATTATATTTTAATATAATTGTAAGTTTGAGGCTAAAATAGATACTAGACACAGTCAGTCAAAAGGCCTTTTTTGAATTATGCTTTTATGATCCTATATAAACCTCCTATGATCCTATATTGGATGGGTAACTAAATTCTCCACGGGGTTCCACCTGTGTCCCTCTTGGACAGGGTTGATAGGTGCTGATAGAAATAAGGGTAAAACTTGGCTAGGCTTGAAAGAACCATAGGGTCATTAGTCTAGTACCCTTCTATGATTCTATGACCTCTAAAGTACAACACAGCAATGCACTGAGCTGATTGTGAAGGATGTTACTTACACTAAGGTTGAAAATATAGCAAGCCTACTTGACAATAAATTTAGCTATGATATTAGCTCTCTCCCCCATCTGTCCCTCAAGATATAATTACAAATGGGTCAACTCCAGGTATTACAAAAGACCATTTCCTAAAAGCACTCTCAAAAGTCAAAAATACAGCACTGATGGTTCCTGACAATATCCCTGGATACACCTTAAATAGCACAAAGCATGATTTAACCACAATCCTAACAACTCTGTTCAACCACTGAGTGACTGGAGAAATGTTACAGTCATTCTTATGTATGTATCAAGGAGGACCTTGCACAGCCCAGGCAATTATAGACCAATAAGTCTGACCACCCTCATATGTGAAGCTATGGAAAGACTTATCATGGAACTAATTGATAAGGACATAGGGAATATCAAAAGCATGGATCGATCTCAGTTTGGATTTGACAAAGGTCACCAAAGAAGTGGATAAAGGCAAAACATTATACACCACATATCAAAACCTGCCCAAAGCTTTTGAGACAATCCTCACTTAGGCATAGTAGGAAAGCTAAATAAACTGGGGGAAATGCCCTATGTCACTTGCTGGATTGCCAACTGATTCACAGAAAGGACCAATAAAGCAAAATAAGAGAAGATACCAAAATAAAGTGACCAGTCACCAGTGGATTTCGTAGGTTTCTGTGCTGAGACCTCTCCTGTTTGGCATTTACTTCTATGAATCAGGAACAGTCACTATATCTTCAAATGACATAGCCATCCTGCAGTAATGTTTGTCCCAACTAAATAGTTGGTGTCAAAACCATGGATTGAAGCTCAGTGCCAAAAAATGCATTATTGTATCCTGTGGGAAGTCATCTACTCCAGGATCTACTACAGTGACAATATGCTTTTAAGAGTTGACCTTTTTTTGGGATTTAGGAGCTTATGTGGACAGTCACCTACCTTTCGAACAAAATCTGTCTATTGTCATAAGAAGACCTTCTTCTATACAGTACAGCTTATAAACAAAGGGATTGTGTCTAGGTCTAGAGGCATTATTGTCTCTCATTAGGTCAGTCACTTAGTACAATGCCCCCTCTGGCAGATATCTGTCAAGGTGCATGCAGCAACAGGAGTCCTGACAGACATACCTTACTAAAAGGATTCAAGGCCTAAACAACATGTCCTAAGTGGACCAATTCAAAGCTCTGCTGCCATACTCGGTTTCCTACAGACTTCTAAGAAGTGACCTGTATCAAGCATAGATGGCATTTTCCAACCCACTACTGATGGATCCATTGCATATCATCAAGTCAACTGGAATCAGAAATACTTGTTCTAGGGTTTTAAACCTCTTTTGCAACAGAATGGTTTGTAGGGACAGATGTATCTCACAGGGGATATCACTGCTCTGGAATAGACTCCTCAAACCATGTAAAAACAAAGTTCATCCCTGTTCATATTCATGCATAACTTGCATCTATGGATGTGAAACAGAAAAGTTAGCCCAGGACTGCTCCCTGTACCATTAATGGACAGAAGTAGCTCCTAAATGCTTTGTCTCATGCATAGGTCCCCTCAAATTATTTATGATATGATACCAATTATTCTCATTATGGGTAATATTTAATTATCAACCAAGGGATGGGTAAGCCCAATCTAGCACCTAATGGGGTAGCTTAATTTAAGCAGCAAAAGGGAAATTGGCTAGGCCTGAAAAAGCTTGAGGGCAGCTTGTCTAGTACTTAGTAACTATGAATCTATAAGGAATGTTTTGTCTATCTGCAATGCAGCAAAGGACCTTTACTGAAATGTATGTTTCCAGGAGTTCCTGTTTATAAAGTTTTGTAAATGATAATATGAGACTTCTCTGGAATAGATTTCATTAGGTAGCCAGATGTTTTTGGCAGAAGAAGAAAATGTACCTAGTGGTAGACCTTAATACTTTATGTCTTGAGACACCGGAAATATTTTTTTCTAATCAGTGTGTGCAGCCATTTTCCCTAATGCATAACAATTTTGTTTTGCAAAGGAAATACTTCCTGAGCTTTATTTTATACTATTTGATGCATTTCTAAACTCACTTTTCACATAGTTATTATGGGTGCCAGCTGTTGGATCTGCTGTGGAGTAATCATAATCTGCCCATGCTAACATATTTAATAGGCCTGATGTTCCTTTAAACAAAGGCATTCTGGAAATCAATGCTGAAAATATGTCCCTAATCTGGAGGTTTTTCCATTATTATAAAATATTCCCATAACAAGATTACCCCAGCTATCTATAAATGCCTCCACTTACTTTAGTTAGTTAGTTTGTTTACCATGGTAATATGCTGATCACAACAGACCCCTTGCAGGTACAGCCTAGGTGAAAAAATTCTCAAAAAAAAAAAAAAATAAATAAATAAATAAAACAGAACTAATTCACAAACATGAAGTATTTACAGAAGTTGCAAAGTTCAACAGATAACTGAAACAATGAGCAAATATTAACAGTGGAGAAAAACAAAGCATCTTTGTCAGCCACTCCTGGTCAACAAATATAAATAAATAAAATAAATAAATAAATCTTTTGAGATCTGCTCTGAAAATGGAGTATGTGTTTGGGGGTGGGGATGAACTGAAAGATTTTGGATGCAAGAACGAAGAAGGATCAGTGCAGTTGGTTTAGGAGGTCCCTTAGTTTTCAGCATTCAAACCGTGTCATTAAGTCAAGCTATTGTCCTTTATATAGGAATATTTGGTATGAGGAGACTGTTAAGGCCACTTGCATACCTCTCAACTGTACAGATTTCCACAGAACGTCCATATTTTTGCCTCATATTTTTTCCCCGTTTTTCATAAAATTGTGCTTTTCTGGCAAATTAGTGGAAATCATTAAAGGTTGAAGTTAGAAAATAATGACAGACATTTGAGTTTCAGAATTTATACCCTTCAGAAAATTCATGCTAATGCAAAACTTGTTATTCTATCAACTTTCTAAGTTTGAAAGACCAATATTTAAAAATTGCCCCTATTTGGGCCTTTGTCCCAATTTTATTTATGGCTTTGTCCAGATTTCTTGCTCTAAGAGGTTGAGAGCTGGGGTCTACTTTATTTACGTAAAAGCGTAAAACCACGAATACATATGGATTGAACCATATGCATCGAAAGTGCAAGCCTTCGAAAACTGTAAACGGAAATCTCCGTAGGTGGAGATTTCCGTTTACTTCAATGTAGTGACATCTCAGAGTTGGTATATTTAAGTAGCGGGAGGTGTGGGTTTTTTTCCTGTGTATTTTTTTTCTTTATTAACTTTCAACCGTTTAAGAGTTCGATGCATATGTGTTGATCTTTATGCATTCTAACTTTTCTACGTTCGAGTTAATAAAGTAGACCCGAGAGGTATGCCACTTAGCAAAAATAGAGATTCCTGTTCACCAACATGATCAGTTCTTACATATATGGCAGATTAAGGCATGTGAGATGCCGGCCCTCTTATTTACAAAATTAGCAACCAGTAAATGAGGTTTGGCAACAAACCAAGTTGTCCTGGGCCATCTTCAAGAGGGGTTAGCTTGATATTAGTGGGAGCTAAGTTGGTTGGGGAGGTGAAAGGGTTAAATGGTGGGAGGAATGATTGGGAGGAAATGAGGTAAGGGTGGGGAGGGGCTTAAGGGGTTTAGACAAGTGTAGCTGGGTAAGTAATCACATTTTGATGTGAACTTGCTAAGGCAAGTGTACGTCCAAGATGACCTACGGGTGTTCCTGAAGGGCAAGTGGGCCTCAGGATCCGGGTTGGTGGCAGGTGGTTTGTATGTGGAGCATAGTATATGTAAGTAGTAGATATGTGTCTATATTATGCTTACATATATTTAGGCTGTTAGTTCTTAGGGGTAGTGAGACAGATTAGTTGTTATAGTAGGGGAAAGTATTTGCTGGGAAAGGCACATGTAATTATATTGAGAACACGTTTCCATTTTCTTAACTTGTAAGCTGGTCTAGCTGCTAAGGACAACATTTGAGAAGATACCCCTTTTCATTCCCGCATGTGGGTTTTCTACGTGTTGTAGTAGCTGTGGGCCAGAGGGAGCTGTGATGGCTGTTTTATGGACTGTGAGTTCAGTGTGTGTGTGTGTGTGGGGGGGGTTGCTGCCGTGCATGTGTGGTGCAGCGTCTGCAGGGACTATAGAAAGAAAAGAAGAAAAAAAAAAGGATTGGGAAGGATGGAAACTGCAGGTCGGTTCTGGGGGTGGGGGAGGGTGGTCTGGGCATGTCTCTTGACTGTCCTGTTTTGATAGGTGTCCTTCTTTCACCTGGTCGCTAGTCATCATGGTTGTGATGGTGGGTGATGGTTGCGTAGGCAGGGTGCAGCATTGCATTTCCTTTTGTTTTGTTCTGGCTCTGGGATTGGACTGTGCCTCACTGTGGCATGCCTTTCTGCATGTTTCAGGAGTTTGTGTTGCCATTTTGTATCTCCTGTGCTGAGCTGTGCACTCCAGGAAATCTTTAAAAGCTTATGAAGCATCCCAGATAGCCCTACAATGTTAGCAAGATGGATGGCTTGTTTAGTGGTATTGTATGCCGGACTTTGCAAGATACAGGACGATGAAGGTCTCTTTTTTTTATACCACAGTGACATGCTCTGGTTTCATGCACCTGAACTTTGGATGTCTTTCCAGAGGGTGGGTAGCACAGTGCTTTCCTTTTGGCTCATTGTCTGGTGTCATTAAAAGCGTAGGCGATGTAGTTATCATGGTTTGATCCGGGACAGTGGGCATTTTATGTGTGATATCGCCCTTCCTAGGGGGAGAGGACTGTTCATCGGCCTGCATGCAGAGTACTCTCAGGAGAGCATGGAATTGATGATCATTTGCGGCAATTGAGAGGTCAGTGCTGAAGCCTGAGTTTTGTAGTGCTATGTGGCCTGTGGTGATTGGAAGATCAGAGTGGCCGCGGTTTTGTGCTGTGCACGGACAGTTCTGTCACCTTGGCTCTCTTCTCGCTGATTTGGTTTTCTAGCCATTCAAGTCTGCAGGTAGAGAGTTGTGAGCAGTGAGGGTTGAGGTGACTGGAGCATTTGCAGTGGTGGCACAGGGCATTGCATGAGTTTGTGTCCTGCACTTTAGAAAAGGGGGGAAAAATGAATGAGATGTGTGTATGTATGTGTCATTTGGTTCTGGATTTGGACTCTGGTGGTTTGGGCAGGGTTTCTTTGCGGGGTGCCCGTGAGATACAAGTGCTGCCTGTGCATGTGCAGAGAGTTGTTAACAATTGCAGGGGATGATGCATGAAGAGGACTGTTGCTGGGCAGATGTGCATTATATTTGAAATGGCTGCTGCCAGTACAGTTAGGGAGGGCAGTGAGCACGATGCATGCCATCCAGTGGTATTATTTCAAAAAAAAAAAAAGGTTTAAAAGGTTTCTCAGGCCAGTGTTGAGAATGAGAAATCCTTCACCATCACAGGTAGAGAGCAGGCTGACCGAAGGAAATGTGTGTGTATAGTGGACCAGGGCAAACATTACATTACTGTCCAGTCAGTTTCTATTGTGCACGGCAGATTGCTTTCTTGGTTCACTAAGCATCATGGTTTAAAGGCCATATTACACTAAAATCTTTCTTCAGCTCAGTCTGCTAAGAAAGATCCAGTTAACCAAGTAGAATAAAAGTTGCTACATCTTGGGAAGCACATATAAATACCGTCAGTATCCATTTGGGTTGCATGCATACTGTCAGTGGTATTTTTCTTTATCTAGTTGAGAGCTTTCATATGAGGCAAAGGAGTTAATTAGTGTTACTTGGTTGTGGAGATATTTAAGAAAATGTGGGAATTGTGGTTATGACTTAATATCATTACACCCATAGTTAATATCTCTTTACCTGCACTACACAAAGGTCAAATATTGAAGCAGTGGAGTTTTGTAAGTTTTAAGCTAAAATCCTTTAATCCTGGTACATAGCATAGTTTGGTATTTAAGCTAAAATCCTTTAATTCTGGTACATAGCATAGTTTGGTATTGCTGATGCAGATATGAGCAGGCGATGCTTAACACCTGGGAGCATCAGTGGGAGTTTCTTGCGGCTTCATCTGGAGAGGGTGTTTTTTTTTAAGTGCGCATGCGTTGTGCATTTTCACAGATATAAGTGAGGGTTGGCAGGCTTAGTTCTTCATCAGGGCCTTGCAGGTGGCACTGGATGGTGGATTTATTCAGGACATTCAGAAGGTGGGTAGGTTGTTAAATGTTTAGGTATCTCGTATGATTAACACCTGTTTCTTTTTTGCAGATGATGGTGCTTCCAAAAGGATTATGGCTGTTGGCGTGCTATGTATGAGGTCTTATGGCATCAGTGCAGATGCTGTAGCAGTTGGTGGTCCAAAGGAGGTGGTACCATCAGATGATGGATGTTGCTTTAAAAGGTTTGTGGCAGCTGGAGCTTCATGGAGTGAGGTTCCAGGCATATATCTTATCTCCTTAGTCAGTGCGTGATGGTGGGTGTGGTATGAGAGTGCTGTGGGGACTATTAAGGATGAGATATGGCATGAGTTTGGTGTAGCTGGTGTTAGGTTTAATTGTGGGTATTTTGGGGTCATCTGCAGATGGGGTACAGTCCTAACTGGGGTCGGGTTGGATTTCGGAGCTCAATGTCTGATTAGTTAGACAAGTCTTAGGGCAGGAGTGGGGTATTTTCATTTGTTTTGCTGGGATAAAGGATGGGAAGGGGAGAGTACTAGGATATTTGAATTCATTGATGTTGATCGGGTTAATATATCAGGAATTCTGAATACACAGTGAGGTGGAGGTTTTTAGTGGTTCACTGCCATCATAGGCATGGAGTTCTGAGGTTGAATTCTGGTAAGTTGGGATCCATATAGTGGAGGGCTGGTTGGAATCGACAGAGTGGGTAGATTTTGGATGCAGGTCTTTGGGGCACTTGTTATAATGAAGGCATGTGGTATTGCTTCACCATAGAGATGCAGAGGTAACACAGGGAAAGGAAAGTTTTTTGGGGGAAGGCTAGACTGAAGTTGCAGGTTGCCCAGTTTTTGGTGTGGTGGCTGCCTTTGGGAAGGAATTTGATGGGGAGAATTTAATTGTCAGGTGGAAACAAGGTATGGCAGTTCAGTTGGACAAGCAGAATTCATTTGAGAATAGTATAGTTGCACTGGTGACCCAGGAGGACGACTGGGGGGATGTTGAATATTTGGACTTTAGTCTATGAATCTATGCATTTTTGTATAAGGTACGTTCTTGGCAGTGACTAAGGTGGTCACATCTTGTATGTCAACAGGATTTACAGTTTTATTTATTTTGCAGATCGCAATGGGGTTGCAGATGGCAGAAGTGCAGAGCGACAGCAGTTGGTGGATCAATCGATGGCCAGAGTGAAGGATGCCAGTTGTAGTGGAAGTCACAGTTGGCACAGTGGTGTATACCAAGGCTGAAAGGGCAGTGCACAGAGAGTACTGGTCAGTAGCAGTAATGAGGTAAAATTGCAAGGTAATGAATTTTGCTGGCGGGTGCTTTGTTTTCTGGAGTGGCGCCCAATGTGGTCACCGGTAATCCCCTTTGTTTGGGTCATTAAGGCAAGTTAGAGCACTGTGTTCAAGTAGTGGGGGAGCTGATTATTGTGTTGGAATGTGGGGGCAAGTTAGGAAGAGGTAGGTCGGGGAGCCAGGTTAAAACTGTTGGGGATGTTTTATGGGGAGTGGGGGGATACCACAGGAGGAGTAGAGTCACAACATTCATAGGAGCACAGGAACTTATTAGGCTAAAGCCCTATGGCTCTTGCAAGCCAGCTGAGTTCAACCCTTGTTTTCAGTTGGTTGGAACCTAGGGGTGATTATTGTTACTCATCCAGTTGTTTAAACTGCATTTGGGGGAAGGGCCAGTGATGTGTTTTTGTTTGACTGGATGCCGGAGTTTTGTTCCTAATGGGTGGTATCTGTGGAGTGACAAAGTTGTCCCTTGAGTAGGTAGTGTTAATGTTACACACCAGGTTAATGTTTTACAGAGTATCACAAGGATCATTTCACTTGTGGTTTGGGTGAATTTTCTAGGTAGGGTTTTAGAAAACATGGTAGGTAGGTGACGGTTTTGGGGTAATGTTAGAAATCGGGTGCTTTGTTTACACAGGAGCTAGAAGGTTTAAGGGAAATTTGGTTGCAGGATATTGCAGCCATAGGCCAGGTTTTAATTCCTTACTAGAGGTATAGGTAACATAAGGGAAGAAAACCTTCGAGGGAAAGGCCAGGGACAAGAAGTGGTTAAGGATGGTTACTAGTTGAGTGTTCTAGCTAGGATGACTACTAGGAAGAAGTGAGTGGGGGGTTGAGGTTCTGAGTGGGGTTGCTTGGGTGCTAGTCCTGATTGCCATTTGGTAATGAGTGAATTGGGGGTTTAAGGATGGGCACATGGAGTACTTCATTGCTGGGCATAGGTGAGTTTTCAGGAACAAGGTCAAGGGGTTCTGCTTTTCTGGCACTTAGTGTTAAGTCATTAAAGTTTTGGAGTTAGACTATTCCCTACAGTAATCAGGTTACTGCACATCCAGAGCTGTGTTATTTGTTGGGCTAATGTGATATGCTATAGTTGACAGGGTCCTCAGTTCGAGACTTGCTAAGGGTTTTCTTTGAGAGGGTGCAGATTTGTGGTCAAGGGGCAATAGTTTCTGTGGCATTTCTTATGGCTACAGGTTGTCATTCCACAAAGGTTGAGCCATGGTTAGTGGCTTGAAGGAAGCAGACTAAAAGGGAATGTATTCTCCTGAAGTAGATGTTCCGGTGGTACAGTGGGGTCACGGGTAATCCTACTTTATTTAGTTTCATTAAGGCGTGTGTCAATGCTGGTATGTCAAGGCCTGGGTTTGATGACGGGGTTCTAATGTACTTTACAGAGGCTACACCGAATGATGTTTGGCTTAACCCTTCCCTTTATGGGAGGTAGTTGGTTGAACAATTTTGGGTAGAAGGGAGGGGGAACATCTTAGTTAGGGTGGTTGGCAGAGAAGAGGGACAGGCTTTCCCTCTTCTGTTCCCCATCAGGTGTCTGGATGTCCATTTCAAGGATTTGGGGGAAAGGAAAATGAGCAGCTGGAGGAAGTTTGCTGCACAGATAAGTAAGCGGAGGTAAGGACACTGCTTATTTTGTGGGAAGGTAATTCAACGAATGGTGTATGAAGTGAGACGGGATGCTGCTTCATAAGTAAAGTAAGCAAGTAGAGGTATGGACGCTGCTCACTGGGTCAGGATGAGTAAGGTCATGTCTTCCTGAATTATTTGGTTGGATGGGTAATTCAATAAACGGGATATGAAGTGAGTCTGGATGCTGCTTCATAAGTAAAGTAAGCAAGTAGAGGTATGGGCACTGCTCACTGGGTCAGGATGAGTAAGGTCATGTCGTCCTGAATTATTTGGTTGGATGGGTAATTCAATAAATGGGATATGAAGTGAGTCTTGCATGCTGCTTCATAAGTAAAGTAAGTGACCAGAGGTATGGACACTGCTTACTGGGACGGGATGAGTAGGTACGCTGTCCTCATTAACATTACAAGGATGTTTATGCTGTGTTTAGAATCAAATATACTATGTCAGTTGTAATTAATAAATCTGGTGATCAAAGCTATGTTATGGAAGTTTTAATAAGAGTTGTCAAATGTCATTCGGTGTGATGTGTTTATTGAAGGGGAACGAGACAAGAAAGAGTTTTGAGTTATACTATTTAAACTTTTAACTTTATAGAAACAATATCAATTTTCCTACATCAAAGAACAGGTATATTTTTAAAAAATCATTTCAGTGCTAATATTTTCTTTACATTAAGTATTGCCACATATGGATTCTCTCTCATGTTTTCAAGCTCATAATGCACCCAGTTCAAATAATCCAATAAAAAATCTGCATCCATTCGAAAGCTTTTAGGTCAGGACACAGTACATTAGATGTCCACACCAACTGTAAAGGTATGTCCTGTTTATCCCCAGATAAAAATCTTTTTTATGAGTATGTTAGACTAACATATCTATATAATTAGATTATCATAGTTCCAAACACAATAACACCATGAACCATTATGGCTACAACTATAGAGCACACTGATATCAAAACTATGGTCCTCTTATGCTCTATTTACATTATTATAACCCCATCCTAGCACAGTCTAAACTTTTCTATCTATTGCCATCACTGACTCTTACTTTGTGTCTCTCTTCATTCCTGTACAACTTTAATCTAAGTCATCTTACATTTTTCTAGGTACACAATACATGTTTATCCAGTCTCAGTTTTGTAATTCCTTCCACTGTTTCTATTTCTATGTTTTGAATCCACACCAGGACTATCTTCCTCCCACAGTACAATATATTCCTTAGCCACCCTGCAGAATAATCCATTTACCACATCCTACTAAAATTTGCAAATCCACATCATCATCCAAATTCTACTCTAATGAAAATGCCTCCGGATACTAACTAGTTAAAGGACGTTTTATTGGTTTTGCTGGTGAGACAGTTTGGTTAGAGGTGTTAAAGATGGGTGACTAATGTAAAGAAAACCTATAATTTTGTGATAGAAGCATATAAACAATTTATATATATGAAATAGGGTGGCGTTTTTTGTATGAAGTGATGATATGAGGATAAGTGAGAAACATTGGATCTACATTATTTGGACTGTGCAATGATGAAAAATTGTTGATAAAGTTATTATTTTTTTTTTCCTATGTGGGTTATTGTTTATAGGAAATAAACAACAGTGATTGCATTTAAAGATAAATTAGTATCAAAATAATAATAGTGTGGAGTATTCTTAAATAATCTACATAAGTATGGGAAGGTATAAAATATTAATAAGAAATGTATTGTGAAATTAAACAAAAATTAACAAGTCTAAATCAATGTTATTTTTTATCCATCCTCTCATTTCTTTAATTGCTGGAAGATTAAAAAGAAACAGCTTAAATATGTGTTTCAGTAAGATGGAAAAGATAATAGGGTAGACTATTTAGCTATGTATGAAACTGATAACTAAAATAAGGAAGTCAATTCAGTTTTTAACAATGTTACAATGCTACATATTTCAAATTCAGAGCCTATTAAGGCCTACAATGAATTTGCCTTCATACATAATCAAATGTTTTGTCACCCACCAAATAATCCAGACCCTGGTTGAATTGTAAAATATTGTCTAATTTCCATATTTTAAAAGAAAATAGTTTCATCAACTACTAGCCATAAACTGAAAACAGTTTTGCTTCATCAATTCCAATGCCTTGGACCAGCTCATTCTTACCCCCACTAGAGGAAGCAACATCCTTGACCTAGTTATTACTAACATGGGCAACCGTAGCTCTACACCAATTGTCAACTCCTCCCTGGTTAGATCAGACCACAAACTAATCACCATGGAAATTCACATCTCACCCACACCCCCCGCAAAGGTAACCACCATGAAAAACTTCTCCAAAGATGAATTTGGCTCCTAAAAACAGAGGTGGCTAACTTCACGGCACCCATGTCAATGGAAAATATATGCATGACTGCCAAATCATATACCAATGCATTGTACAAACACGTACATAAATGCATGGAACTAGCCATACCCAACAGAACCAAGACGCTCTCCATCAAAAAAAAGGAAACCAATCTGGTGGTGCCCTGCCATTAATAAACTCTGCAACAGAAGGAAAAAACTGTTGCAGAAAAAGGTGAAGTCCCAAGACTGGAAAAACTCCCTTATTAGCCTCATCAAAAAGTTGAAATCCCTCATCAAAATCTCTAAAGCCAGCTATGAAGGCAGAATTGCGACAAACACTAAAAACAACCACAAAGCCTTCTACAGTTGTATCAAGAATCTACACGGCAATACCCAGGTTTGCTCTGAGTTACTGCACAATGATACCTCCTATACTGAGCCAACAGATATTGCCAACATACTGGCCGACAGATTCAGTGCTAACTTTAACCCCCCCAAAGGACCAATCACAATACCGGAGGAATGCCAGTCACCCAGCATTACTGCAGCACAGGTTAAAGCTGCATTGTCCAAGGCCAAGAATACAGCTTCCATGGAATGCAACAATATCCCTGGAGATGTTCTACATGAACTACAAAATGAACTGGCAACACATCTGTGTGCCCTGTTCAATCACAGCCTCAACTCAGGCTTTGTCCCTACTGAATGGCGCACTGCGACAGTCATCCCTCTCCATAAAGGGGGAGCGACTAAGGGAATTATTGACCCATTAGCCTGATGAGTTTGATATGTAAGGTTATGGAGTGCATCATCATGGACCTAATTAACAAGGATATAGGGAGTCTCAAAACTCTAGATCACACTCAGTTTGGTTTTGTGCACGGTAGATCATGCCTACTCAACCTAGTTGACTTCTTTGAGTCAGTCACCAGAGTTGTGGAAGAAGGAAAGGCAGTTCATAGAGCCTACCTTAATCTGGCCAAGGTCTTTGATACCATTCCCCACTCAGGAATAATTGATAAACTCACCAAACTAGGCATCAACCCCTATATCACTAAGTGGGTTACAGACTGGCTCACAGATAGAACCCACAGTGTGAAAGTAGCAGACTCCAAGTCAGACTGCCGACCAGTCACACATAGAGTGCCACAGGGATTGGTCCGGGGTCCTCTCCTGTTTGGCATCTACTTCTCAGACATCCAGGCCAACAAGGAGAGACTCCGGTTGACCAAGTTCACAGATGACTGCAAGCTGGGAGCCATTATTAACTCCCCAAGTTATGTAGACATCCTACAGAAAGGCCTCACTGAGACCAATGACTGGTGTTGAAACCATGGCCTTAAGCTTAATGCCAACAAATGTGTCATCATCCCCTTTGGGAAAAACTTAGTTCCCACTAATTACCACATCGATGGGAGCCCACTGAACACTGAAGGTGTTATAACAGATCTGGGGACACAGGTTGACAGCAATCTCTCCTTCAGCCACCACATTGCCACTGTGGTCAGAAAGTCCTTCTTTGTGGCACATTTCATTAACTAGGGTTTTGCATCCAGGAATAAAGAGGTCATCATCTCTCTCTACTCTTCCCTCATTAGGCCAGTCATCAAGTATAATGCCCCATTTGGCATGTACCTCACTAGACACATGCAACAGCTGGAAAGGCCACAAAAGTACCTCACAATGTGGATCCTAGGCCTTTAACACATGTCCTACATGGACAGACTCAAAAAACTCCAGCTATTCTCTGTCTCATATCGTCTACTACGAGGTGATCTCTGTTTGACTTACAAATCCATGTCTGACTCAGCTCTGTTAGAAATGCCACATCTAAAGAAATCTCAATCCCTCCACACCATACACTCCAGAGACCTCAACCTCATTACCACAATAAACAGAACATGCTGGAGGGACAGGTTCATAACCCAGAGACTGCCCATGCTCTGGAATAGAGTTCCCATACATGTCAAGCAGAGTACCTTACTGGCGCTCTTCAAGAGAAATCTTGATAAGTGGATGAAAAATAGAAAGTTCGCCCCGGGGATCACTCCAGTGGCTCTACTTGACAGAGGAACTGGGCACTAACGTCAGGTGGCACAATCCCAGGGCACTTCTATGGGCTAGGCTTGTAAAGGCTCCAGGGCCATTTGCCTAGTGCACACCTATGAAATTAAGAACCCTCAAATTACAGTTCTCTATCTTAACCAAGTAATTATTTCTGGTACCTAACAAATGTTGCAATTAAACAATACCCATACTAAGAACATAGCAATCAGAAAGACAAAAGTTATGGATTACAAGTAGGTCTCCCTTAAACAAACAAGCAGACAACAAATACCACATCCTGGAATTGAAGTACTCCAAAGCTACAAATCACAAGAAGTTAAAAAAAAAAAAAAAAAAACAAGCAAGGAGTACACCATCAAGTCTTTTTAATAATATAACAGACAAATAAAATGCAAAGCTTTCGAGCAAAGCTCTTTTTCAGTGCATTTCCCTTAAACAACTTATATGATAGAGAATAAAGATAGTGATTGCAACCATCTTTGGTAACTAATACCCTTCAATCATCTTATTTGATGGGTAAAGAACCTTTGCATCCTTTCAAGTTTTTCAATCTGAGACTTACTGTACATACATACAGATCCCCCATATTCAATTATCAGTCTTATTAATGTCTTAAAAAGCAGTAATAAAGCAGCTCTATCCCTACTTACAATAAAACCAAATAATTGTCCTAATTCATAATAACCCTTCTTATTGTTTCTATTATATGAAAATCCAAACTGAATCCTTTATCAATATTAATCCCTAAATCATTAATAATAATCACCTTCTTAATGAAACAGTTATTCATTACACAGGGATAGCGTGATCTATTTTTCCAAAATGTATAATACGTCTTTTTCAAATGAAATTCCAGTTTATTAGTAGTAGGTATACATCTCAACCTCTTACAGCCAGAAATCTGGCCAAAGCCCAACAAAAATGAGGAGACAAAGGCCTGAAAATTGGGACATATTTTAAATATTGTTCTTATAAACTTAGAAAATTGCTAGAGTAACAAGGTCTGTTTTAAAATATGTTTTCTGAAGGATTTGAAGTCTGAAACTCAGGTGTATGCCATTATTTTGTGACTTCATTCTTAGATCACCCCAGTGATATGCCAGAAAACCACAACTTTTGTGAGGTACACACCAAGACTATGAGCCAAAAAACTGGACATCTTGAAAATCTGGACAGTTGAGAGGTATGGTTTTAGCCCACATAAATGAGCCCACAGAAATCAAAAGCAAGTGCAACCAGAGGTGGCAGAACAGGAAGAAATGATGAAAATCAGAGAAGTGGACATTTTGGGCTTAGCATTACTAATGATGTTGTTCTCACATGTAATGAGGAGTATAATAACAGGCATGTTTTGAATAATGTAAATAGTTCACATTCAGTGAGTCAAAGTGAAATGTTAAGTATTATTAATCCATCAGATTTGCAGTTAGATGATAACATGTATAGTTTACTTTTGAAAGGAATGAAATTTGTGCCAACATATTTTCCAGCCTTGGCAGACAATGTTAGAGATATGTGCTTTCTGTCACAAACTACATTTAAAGGAATTTTTTTCTAAAACAAATTCAAAAAATGCAAATGGTAATGTAATGTGCAGCATTGATGAGGATGAGGAACCATTGCTAGATTTGTCACTGCATGAAAATGAGTTAGTGGATATTTTTGCTTATGAACAAGAGCTTGAAAGTAATGGGGACAGTGTTGGGGATGTTTTTTCATATTACACTGGCTATGGAAAATTTAGTATTCCTAAGGTTCCTTATGTTGGCACTTTTTATCCTAGAACTGTCTCACCCATAATACATTTTGAGAAGGTGTTATACAAACAGTTGCAAGTTGAATACAAGTTTTATGACAGTTATTAGCCCTATAACTTGATAAAGCATGAACAAAATGCATTAAGGCAATTAAGAAGCTTGAATAAAGATTATGTTTTTGCACAGGCAGATAAGGCGGGTAATTAGGTAATAATGTCTAGAGTAAAATAGAACAATATGGTGAAGGAATTGTTGCAGTAAGTTGGTGTTTATGAACAGGTGCAGTCAAAGGTTCTGGATGCATACAATGACTTGTTGCTGGATTTACTTGAAAAGGGAGAGACTGGGATTTTTTTTCACCACTGATGTCAAAACGTTACATGTAAAATATCCTAGAATGGCTAAGTTTTATGCCATTCTCAAGGTACGCAAGGACTTAACAAATCCCCTGGGAGACCCATAGTGTCAGGGGTGGGGGGATATCTTCAGAATATTGGCATTTTTCTGAATGCACAGTTGAAAGAGCATTTGAAGCGAGTCCCTTAACACATTAGAAATGGTAAAGAGCTCACAGACACTTTGGGAGGTACTGAGTGGCAAGAGGATGTTTTCTGGGCAACTGTTGATGTTAAGTCCTTGTATACCAATATTTCCCATTGGTGACATCTGGAAGCAGTAGCCAGACTATTGGGGGAAGGTCCTAGAACAAGTTATATTTTACAGCTGTTGCAGTTTGCACTGACACACAATGTATTTAGTTTTGAGGACAATTTTTTTCTGTAGAGAAGAGGAACTGCTACGGGGGCATCTTTTGCCCCATCCTATGCCATAATTTTTATGTTTTTTTTTTTTTGAGGAGAGCTGTGTTTATAGGAATACATATTTTCTGGAAAATGTTATAGTTTTCAAATGCTATATTGATGATTTGTTTTTATATGTAGAGAGGAGATTAGTCTTTTTGAACAGTTCATGTTGGAATCAGTATGGCATCACAGTATCCTATCAAACTCATAGACATAAGATACAGTTTCTAGATTTGGAGTTCTTTGTGGATAAAGACAAGCTAGTGTCTTTTAAACCATTTTATAAGGAAACAGCGGCTAATACTTTTTTGAGTGCAGACAGCATGCATCCATAGCATTTACTTGATTCTCTCCCTTATCGAGAATTCAAGCGCATTAGTGACAATGTTCATGACAGAACCACATTGGATGGGGAATTTAACATTGTTAGATGCAAGCTGGCAAATTGAGAGTATTCTAGCCAGGTGTTAAATAGGGCTGAGGAAAAAGTGAGAAAGCAAATTGCTGGATGGAGAGTATGGAGTCATGCAATATATCATGGGCGTGGAGATTATCATAAATTATACCATGAATACTTTGCTTTCTTTGCTTTGCTTTCTGCGTTCTTTTGATGTATGCGCGAGGCCGCAGCATTATCAGAACTGCCGACGGATGCCAGTATAGTGGGCAAGGATGATATATTTTTTGTTAACAAATTTTCTCCTTTTTCAGCTACATTGAAGGCGTTAGTGCACCGGTTCTGGCCTATTATACAGCAGGATGAAGGAGTGGGCAACATTTTTAAGGGCGGGGTTGTTTTTTCTCATAGTAGATTTCACAACCCGAAGGAATTATTGAACAGTAGGGTAAGCAGGATGGAAACTGGTTTTAAAATAGTAGGCACCTTTAGATGTGGAAGGTGCAAGGTGTGTGACAAAGTCAAGAACATTTCAGGTACTCTAATTAATTTAAAGAAGTTAATTGCCCTGGGATCTTACAATTGCAGTACCAGTGAGGTTGTTTATGCCATTGGATGTGATTGTCTACCTGTAAACTGGTATATAGGCCAAACCAGAAGAATGGTGAAAAGAAGAATTATGGAGCATTTGGGGGATGTGAGGCATGTTAGGCTTAATCCTGTGGCCCAGCATTTCTACACTGTTCACAATGGTAACACTTGCAGTTTATTTTTTTTCTGTTTTAAACAAACCTTATGCAGTACAAGGTATGGAATATGGGTGCATTTTGTTAAGGATGGAAAGTGGATATATTATTAATTTTGGAACTTTGTGGCCCCATGGGCTTAATATGGAGTTAGATTTACATGTATCAGTATGCATTATTTTATAAATGCATAGCCATATAGGATGAATGATTTATATGTATAGGGTAAAATATTTAAATATTTAAGCATTTGTTAATGTAAAGATATACAGGTGCATTGGCATGAACTTCTTAAACTATTAAGTTAAATGCAATAGGAATGTAAGAGGTTGCATTTTAAAAGTTTTTTGATGCACTTTAAATGTTTCTGAAGCACTTCAATTGCTCAGGATGCACTTTAGATTTAAAATTTCTTGACTCACTGACTGATCAACTATTGTAAGGCAAAATGTTTTAGTTTTTGTTAATCTAGAGATGTATAAGTGCTTTTGTATGAACTTGCATTTTAAAAGTTTTTTGATGTGCTTTAAATGTTTCTGAAGCATTTTAATTGCTCAGGATGCACTTTTTCTTGACTCATTGATTAATTGATTAACCGTTGTAGGGCAAAATGTTTTAGTATTTGTTAATCTACAGATGCATAAGTGCTTTTATATGAACTTCTTAAATTATAACGTTAAATGCAATAGGAATGTAAGGGGATGTACTTTATATGTTTTGATGCACTTTGAATGTTTCTGAAGCATTTTAATTGCTCAAGGTGCACTTTAAATTTTTTTGACTCACTGATTAATTGATCAACCATGGCAGGGTAAAATGTTTAGTATTTGTTAATCTAGAGATGTATAAGTGCCTTTGTATGAACTTCTTAAATTATAATGTTAAATGGAATAGGAATGTAAGGGGTTGCACTTTATATGTTTTGATGTACTTTGAATGTTTCTGAAGCACTTTACTGCTCTGGATGCACTTTAGATTTTAATTTTTTTGACTCACTGGTTAATTGATCGATTATTGTATAATTGAATTGAATAATGAATGTAGTGAAATGTATATAAAGTACACTATTCTTGTGCATGATTATTCCCTGGAAGGCTTGATGCCGAAGTACTAGGAACAGAGTAAAAGTGGATGGTGACTGTTTCTCCAGTTGTTCAGTGTGTTTTTTTCTTTCTTAGCCCAAATAAATAACCAATCTAAATTATCTCCATAATCTATTATGATATTTGAGTTTTACAATAAATAAACCAACTTTAGTATCATCAGCATATTTATTTATCTACAAACAATTATGGATATGAAAAGATGTATTAAATAACACGAATAACAGAGGCCCAAAACACCAAAGAAAACTAATATTATTCCTAAAGGCGTATCTTTAGTTCTTACCCTACAAGTTCTCTGTGACAAACAATTCTTTGTCATCTTTATAATATCATGGTTTAAATCATTTACAGGCATGAAAGAAATTATTTCATGATGGTGAATAGTATCATGTCTAAATATACAATGTCAATGGGTAAACCCTCATCTAATGCCTCCCACAATGTTTCATAACATGACAATAAATTTGTCTTATAAAATCTACCAAGAATAAATATTTTTTGAAAAAGTGCCTCTTCTGCTACCCATAGTCTCCAAAATATATTTAGCAATAGCTCTCAAAATATTTACCCAGTAAACAAGTCATTCTTATTGGTCTAAAATTATTATAGACAAGTCGCCACTCTTAGGCACCAGAATCACAATCTCATTCTTCCATTATTCTGGAACAAAACTTGTTTTTATAGACCTAAGGAATAAATGTAATAAACTGGGAACCTATCAAGTCAGGCAGAAAGAAGAGATTGAATTAATCTTAAAATCTCTTCATAACCACTTTTAAATAAGTTAGGGCACAAATCATTACCATTAAAAAGAAATTGGTCTTCAGCTGTAGGACCAACCTGTAAAAATACTAATGTATTCACAAATATTTTAAACAAAAGTCCAAATTAATTACTTAGATTATCATTCCACTTGAAGTTATAATGCATAGACTGCCCCTTATACAAATGTGGATGTTTAAAAAAGGATTTCTTATTATCCAACATTTGACTGGCTAACTTTCATAATCATATTGAATCCTTCTTATCTTTCTCCTAAAGCTAACACTAATCTCTTTATAGCTTTTTTTATTACTACTACTATGTTAATTTCTTAACTTCCTCAAACATAATCTCCTTCTTTTATTAGCCTTTTCTAATTCATTATTCCCTGAGGGAGTTTTAGAAGTTATTACCCTTGTAGAGGCTAATGGGACATGTTCGTCAATCTTCTGATTTAGGAAGAGATAGCATTTTTTAAGCCAGTGTCAATACCAACATGACATAAGTCTTCCTTTCATTTCCAATTATTTATTTTATCATTTACTGTGTAATATTCTAGTCTATAAAATGCCTGTCTACAACATATTTTTTTCTGACCGCATTTTGATACAAGACGAGATTGGATTACATGTATCCATTGATGCTA